>NW_008670063.1:0-29683 GCF_000695815.1 Acanthisitta chloris | reverse complement strand
TTTACTACTGGGGGATTCAACACCATGCCTTTTATTGCGTGTTATTGAGTAGCTTTGCTGCAGAGGCTATCACTTTGAGCAGTCTCTGGTATTTGCTGAGCTGTCCATCAGCTTCCAGCACCCGAAATTCTCAGCATGGAGCTCCTAGCAGAACATAACCATAGTATGGAGCCCCTAGTAGAACAAGTAGAACAAAAACCCTACAAACAACCAATGTAAATTCTTCCAGTATTTGTTAATGTGACCTGTTTATCCATCATTTTCTTTCTCCCATTTAATTTGGAAGTGACAATCCCTGCTCTTCCTTAAGTTCCAATTTAATTAATTTATGTCAGCATTAACTGCATGCCCAGTCAACCCTAAAAGCATAACATAATACTAACCATTAAAAATTAAACTGCTTTTCTGCTTTGGCTTTTCTAATTCCTGCAGACACTAGAAGTTTTGAAATACATTAATTATGTTTACACTAATTGCTGCAGAGTTGCACAATTTTCTGATGTTGCTTGAGCTCTCACAGCGTTGAAGCTCCGTCACTTAAGCTTTTTCAGATAATTTAAGAAATGTTGGATAAGAATATCACAGTCTTTCATCTGTTATCTTTCTTATTCTTTAGGATGGGTTGGAAATAATTTGGTTATGCTAGAGTGTGATTTTTGTCATTGTTAATTGACCCCAAGAACATTTTTCCCACTAAGAAATTTACAGTCTTTTTGCAATGGGAATCAGGTGACATTATCTTCAGGAATTCACCTTTCATTTTTATTATTGTGGAGTTCACCATATACCTTTAGAGACATCTTTAGTGCAACTGTTAGTATGGTGGACTAGATTCCAATGAGAAGAGGTCAGTTCAACATCTGTCTTTCTTATTTCACCTACACAGTAATGCACACCATTCTGCTACTTCAGAAATCTCTGAGGTATAACATAAACTGAGATTTAATGACTTGGAACCTGCTGTTTCAACTGATACTCTGACAAGCTGCTAGCCTGCTGGAGCTTATGCAAGACTTTCTTTTTTTTTTTTTTTTTTTAATCCTTTGCAGAGAATGGCTATGCTGGCAGCAGATTTTGCATGCCAGTATAACAGATTTTCCAAAGTGAAGGTTCCAAGAAAAAATGGTGATATGTGCAGAACTGAGGAAGTCTTGAGTACCTGACAAGAAAGTAGTCACCCAGTTTGTTCATTATGTTATCACAGACATGATGTGTTCTTTAATGTGAACTAGGATGCTGAAAAGCAGGAAGATCATCTGAAGTAGTATTTGTAACATGCTTCTATTGTCTTTGCTAGACATATAGACAACAGCCTACCAAAAGCATTTGGTTTAATATAAATCAGGCATCTTCAGATCACTGATGATGTGAAAATTAAATGTACATTTCCAGCTACAGGTGGTCTAGAGATTCCTGCAGACTGTATGATATCACCAAAACATTTTAATCACTGGTGACAAGCTTCAGGGTAAAAGTAGTGGATACAGCAATTTCTTGAAGTAAGAGTCACACCAGAGTTTAAACTGCCCCATTAAAGTGTGCCTCAGTGCTTTAGCTCCTCCTAGGCTTCAGTGCTTCTCTGGGAGGCTTTTCTCTTCCTATGACACTTACTAATGCTTTATGAGGACAAATGTGTGACATGCATCAGGAAAACCAATTGATTTTATAACTGAAGTCATAAAGCATGTCTCATGCTACAGTGAGTTACAAGGAGCAGACAGTGGGAAGTTGCCATGAATGTCAGTACATCAGAGTCAGATCTTGGTTACGTAAGTCTAATCACAGATACTGTAGGAAATTACTCTGATACTACTCTGCTTTTGCTGAGGTCTGGATGTCGTGGTTTTTTCTATCAGTGCATGATGTCCTTGAGTAAGGGTTTGCTTTTCTGTTGGTGTAGTTCAGATAAATGCTGCAAAAATTTAGGGTAAACTAGTTAATGTGATTTTTAAAAAATCAGTTTCACTGCTCAGTAAAAGCAGGACGCAGACTATATGTAGGATTCATAAGCATACTGGCTTTGCTTTGTTCCATCCATTCTGGAACATTTAAGCCAGTGAAAACTTCTGCTTAAGATAAGAAGAGATTTTGCAGTCTTTTTAGAAATAGAGAAGATTCTGGGTTTGGGGCTACAATCATTGAAACTTAATGTAATAGTTAAAATGAATGCATTAAATAAGCCTGGTCACAACATAGGATCTGGCTTTATACATTCAAACAATTAGGATACCAATTAAAAATTGATTGACCTATATTTAATTGCAAGGTACTTAGCATATTTGTCTTTTCCTAGTCAAGTACCTTCTCTTTGACTATAGTTCATTCAATTAATTCCAATACAAATGGATTACTTCAGAAATAATAAGACATGTTCCCCCTCAGAGCACTTTTCTGCAGAAACTAAATGTTGGCTTCTATTCTGGAAAGCCTCTGACTGCCAAAGCCATTCACGGATTTGGATTTCTCACCTGACCAAACCAAGACTGTCTGGAAAATGGAGCAGTATCTGTTGGTGCCTTTCACAGACTGTCCTTGGAAACTTGAGTTAAAATTAATCTCCATGCCTGATGTTCTTGCACAAGATCAAGAGGCCAGAAATTACAAGCAATGAGTTACAGTATGTTTTCTTTTTAAATTATAAAGCTCGAGGTCAGATTAATTCTGCTCTTCTCAAATATGTAGAAATGCTTATGCCTGATTGACCAAAACAGTGATTTTATTTTTTTTACATCCAAACTTTCTTATGTGACCACTATGATTTTAAAACCTTATCAACTCACTGTGAAATTAAAATGGAAGGTTTCATCATATTTGATTCTAACATAAACAGTTTTAAAGCTGACATAATCAGAGTACTGTCTAATATAATATCCATTTGCTATCTAGTGTGTCTGCTCTGGACCCTTTCTCTGAGCCATCCATATGCAGATAGACTTTGCTGCACACAGGAAGATTTGGGAGAAGCTAGACTGAGATAAAGTGTGTGTCTCTTTCATTTTGCTATGTGATACTGCTTTACCAATGTGGGGGAAAAGTCCTTATGGATTTTGTCACTATTGTGACTTTTTTTACTAAGAGAGTACTTTTTCAGAACCATCTGTATTAGCTATGTCTCCTTACAAATATAGGGAGTCACAGGCACTGTTACAAGTTTCTCTCTTTGGTTAAATTTCTGACTTTTTCATGAGACATCCTGTCCATAGAACTTCTCCCAGAACTAGTACATGAAAGCTGGCTTAACATTTACTCTTAATTGAGCATAATGTTGAGCAGATGTTATTGTGCTCCAGTCATGGATCCCTTCCCTTTGCACCAAGTGTACTGATCACATGCCTTTGAGTTGAATCTGATCTGTTTGTAGATTTCTTAGAAAATTACTAATTTAATCTGTGGATTTTTATTGGATCTGTGAGCAGCACCAACTCACCTTGTTGGCTGCATGATCATTAGTTAGATCCAGTGCTAGAAAAACAGTGGGAGAGCAAAGCAGGGGATAAGTAAACTAAAACTCCATGGTTTTTTTGGAAGCAAACCTCAATTACCCTAGATTAGAGGTAATACAAAACTGTAATTTTTTTTCCCCTTGGTAATTGCAGCTTGGCTACTCATGCTGATTTGTCATTATTCCCCTTGTAACATCAAGAGCATCAACTTGCAGATAATCTTCCTATGAATACAAACTGAACAAAGCCCTTGTTTTTGTTTTTTTGAGGGAAATTTTGTCATTCAGACTGTAGCAAACACAAAAGATATAGTAATTCTAATAATTCTAATATGCTTGTAATCTTGGGAAATATTTTTTCTTACGGTCTACAATGCTACATAAAAACCCCCACCCTAACTTTTGAGAATCTTGCAAAAGACTTGAAAATTCATTTTAACACTAAGGGCTGTATCTGTTACATTGATGATGTGATCCAGTGATGTCCGAAAATAATCCTCCTATAAATCCCTGTTGAATATCATGTGTAGGTTCTATTCTCTCCCTTAACCTGTAAACTCAAGATAAGTAGTATATATTTCAGTAAATATGTCCTTTTTTTATTGTACTTTACATTCCAGATAGGTTTACATTTCAGCAAGGCTGATGTTGAGGAAATGCTTCTGCCAGGGAATAAGGCAGATGAAGCCTTTATTCTGGGTTTAGAAAATGGAGATTTGGATGCCTTTCAGGTCAGTGTAATCCCTAAATCAATCTGGATCCAGAGAATCTATTGGTTCTTTTATTATTCACACTTGAGGCGGATCACCACTCATTGCAGTCAATTTTGAAATATGGTGCCAAAGCACTGAAAATTTGGAAGTTTTGCGTCTGATTTTGGCTAGAACCATAAAGGACAGTGCAAAATATTGGCATTGAAAAGCCTAAATAATTTCTGTTCCTTCTGTCCTGAGACTGCAATTCTATCCTGGCAGGCCTTATATGACCTTTTCCAAAACTTCAGCCATTTTTTTGTTTTGGAAAGAAGTTAACCAGTATGGTAAACCTCCAGACACACAGAGATTTGCCAGTCCAACTGGATCCTTCTCTACTAACCTAACACCTGTCACTGCTTCCCAGTGCAGAGGTTTACAACAGTCTATCACCTCCACCATGAAATTCTGTCCAAAGACTTTCTGGCCATAATCCATATGCTTTGAATTACTCTTGCAGTTTCACTTTCTGGAGCTGTGCTGTGATAACCCAGCTTTCAAATAACAAACTCCATGGGAGATTTATTATTTCATTTTGCTCCTTCTGGTAATCCAAACAATAAAATTACCTTCCAAATTAGACAGTTATAGAATTATCCTAGCAGTCTCCTTGGGCTACATATTACCCCAAACATGCTGATGAATCCAAAACGTACTCTGGTGTTTTTCCAAAGTTTTGGTTTTTCACTGACCTGGAAATTCCATGTGTATGCTCATATTTCTTGTAGTTTTTTGTTGACATGAGAAACATTGACTTTTTCAGACTGTTTCTTATCGTGAAAATGCACTATGAATATTGTCCTCGATGTCCTTTTGGCTGATCCAAGCTTGTTTCTTGTACATATTATCTAATTTTGTTGCAGCTGTGAAACATACACTAGACCTGCTCATTCAATGAAACAGCCAGAGAATTGCATTTCCTTGTCAGGCTGCATTTCTTCAATCTGTGCAGCACATGCTCATTCAATGAAACAGCCAGAGAATCGCATTTCCTTGTCAGGTTGCATTTCTTCAATCTGTGCAGCACGTACAACCAATTTCCCTGCATTCTTTTAACCCTTGCCAAATCAAGTTTATTTTGATTTTTTTAATGCAGCTCATCTTCAGGAATTGATTCTCTTATTCTTCTATCGTCATATTAAGCAGAAGTAGATTTTCACTGGTTTGAAATAATTAATATTTTAACTTTGTGAAGAATTTACACTCTCTGGTAGAGAGACCTAAAATGTCAAATTTCTGCCTCAGATGAATTATTAAATCTGTACTGCTAGCAGCTGGAAAATTACAGTTTCAAGGGAAATAGGCAAAGTGTAAATAAGCAAGTAAACAAAATACTCAAAATGCTTTAAAAAAATTATCGCCTTGCATTTTCCTACTCCCTACAAGACTCTCCTGACTGCCACAAGTTAAGTTACTTTTGGTTTCTACATCTGTTAAAAGGCAAAAAAGGCTTTTCTTCTGCAAACCAGCCATGTAACCGAGATTTAGATTGTTTGCTTTTGTTTGTTTACTTGTGTTTTTCCCCTTCTAGTCCAAAAAGCCTGAGGTCTGAGTGTCTCAAAGACTCTAGGTTTGCTCAGCAAAAATAATAGAGCTGATGATTGAAAATTACAGCAAATGGGCTAATTGGAAAATTTCAGTAGAACTAAAGGAAATATGTTAAGCATGTATTATTAAAATGTTCCTCTGATTATGGTCAGATTTAATCATAGGATTATACGTATTGAAAATCCAAGGGCTGAAAATCATGTAATTATTTAAAATACAACTCCTGTATTTAGATGATATGATCTAAGAATGGCAACTTTCAAGAATGGCATATTCTCAGCCTTCTCTCCTAGTGATCTTAGAACCTCACTGCACTCAGCACGTTAAACAGAACATACTTACAGTTAAATTGTTTGCTTTTCCAATGACAGTAACAAATGGCAAGTGAAAAAAGGGGTACCTGTCCTTCAAAGGGTTTCAGGAATATTTCTAAAGATAAATACAAAGCAAGCCACTTGGAACAAGGCAAAATTTCCAAGAGATTCTTTACTTTCCCTTTTGCATCAGATGCTATTTAATTTGCCTCTTTCTCTTCTAATAGATCAAGCTGTTAATTGTTCAGAATCTAACCTAGTATCATAGGACAAATCCTTTATAAGCATATTATCTCAGCCTTAATAGCTTTCAGTTACAGGATACTGTTTACTATACATTCTGAAATATTGAAATGTAGCTAATACTATATGGACAGACTTGATTTAATTTTTTTCCCCATTCAGCTAGAATTGAGAGAATGGCCATTCTGGCTGAGATCTGGAGACCATCAAGTGCAGCATCCAGCTCCCAGGAGATGCCAGCCACAGATGCTTTACTAGAGCATTCAACATAGTAATTAGGACAATCTGTTTTTTTCCCTCTAATGCCTAATAAGTAGTAATTGTCCTTAGCCTCAAGGGAAACAATGTTTAGATCCAGTTTTCACATCCATCTTCTATTCTTTGTCCACACTACAGTAACTGAACATTCCTGTAAGTCGTACAAATTCTAATCCTTTTTCATTACTTGAATACTCCTGTATTTAATGACAATGCTTCCCTAAGTCTGTTTCTGGATGTACTATTACCTTTGATCAGTCTGCAATTAGCTTGCTTCCAGTCTTGAGTGTCATCTTGTTCTTAGCCTGTGAGACAAAGGAGAACAGAAGTTTAATCTACCTTCATTGTTTATACTTTGTGTCTCCTTTGTGGTTTATATTTTTTCACTCCTTTGTTACCCATTAAGTTGTTTGGGTTTTTTTCTTGAGATCAAGTGATTAAAGATGATTAATGGCAATCACACTGCCAATTTTTAGACACCTAGTTGAATTTGAAATGTTAGAGGTCTATACTAAATATGCAAAGTGAAAATTCAAGTTCAGTTGTACTAATACAGGAGAGAAGAATGATGTAGTTAATGTATAACAGTATATCTCTATATTATTGTTACCCAATTCCTTTCATTTTTGGGTTGCAGACACATATTTTCCAAGGGACTTTATTTAGACATCTACGATAAAACCCAGTTAACTGGCAGGAATGTCTTATAATGTTGGGTTTTGTAAGGCAAATAACAAGTAACTTTATTTTTTTAGCACACTTTTTTTAAACATTCCTTAATCTTATTAAAAAAGATTATTTTATTTTTGCTTCAATATTCCTGGGCAAATTGTACTGTAGGCTCTATTACATAGAGCATATTTACGAACATTTGGATTGAGAACGTTTAAAATTAAATGCTCTTTTCTTTATTACACTCTTTTAACTGAATGTTATTACAATTTATACAAAGTCACGTGTCTGTTTGAATCATGGAAATCCCCTGATTTCAGCAGCAAGGTCTCAGATATCCTGTTTATGCTGCTATCATAGTAAAAATATTCTGGATTTTTTAATTTGCTCATTTAATATACATTAATCATCCCAGTTAATGAGGATCATTTCTTTCACACAAGAGAGTCATTAAAACTTAAAAATTAATTGCCCATGACTCAGAATGATACTGTGCCTTGGCTGACATGATAAACACTATGGTTTGCAAACCATATTTTCTTTTTTTAACCTTTGTAAGATTAACTGCTATTGAATAAAACAGACTGATGCTGCCAACTGTCATAGAGTGTAGTGCAACTGCTGAGGATTATCAGGAACAGGAACATCGTTAGTCTCCAGCAATCAAACACACAAGTGTGCAAATTTACACCACTGTCTCCTAAAACATGGTTAATTTGTTCATGTTTTCCTAAGAGCAATTAGCAGCAGGCAGGAGTTTTAATGAAATAAGCCAGTGATTCCCACAGGGACTATTTGTAATGAACATTACTGAGTAGCAACAGCTTCAAAGTGTTTACATTAAGACATGATTAATAACAAAGCTGTTAAGCTACATATTAGGTAAAATAGAAACCCACATTAAAGGATATTTCTAATTAAGTGGTCACATTCATCGGTGTATTTCCTACCTAAGTATATTTTTGGAGAGGGAGGTGGTGTGACTTACCTCTCCTAATTTTTTTTTCCTGCAAGATCAACAGAATTCAAGTCACTTCATGCACAAATGTAGTTTTCAACAATATAATAGTTCAGTGAAGTGGGATTGCATTGACACATTTAGAATTTTCCATTAGAGTGTCTCTTTATGAGTTACTTGGAGCTGTACAAATGAGCTGTTAAGGGAATTAATTAACTTTCTGTTAGGGTTAAACAGGATGTTGAACATGCCAGTGGAAATCGAGTTTTGGGAGTTTGTTATAAAATCTGCCAGTAGTTTAATAATCAGATTGTTAATTTCTGCATGACTGAATATCAAATCAAATGTGCTTGTTTAAAAAAAAAATAACTGATAATTATAGTTTTATCAAATACAAAGTGCTTGATTTTAGGGTTGCTGTGTGTAGCAGTATTCCAGGTGTCTTTGAGCCAAACAAAACCCTTGAGATGACAGTCTAGGATTTTTCACTGTTTAGATTTAAAAGAGTAATATCTCATGTAAATCGTGTTATTTTACACAAGCAAAACCAACTGCTCTGGCAACTGTTATAAACGTGGGATTAAGTAATCTTCAGGAACTCTTTAGGTGAAATAATTATCCAAAACATGTTATTTAAGAAACTTATGGTAGAAAGTGAGATTTTTTAGAAGCACCTAAGTGATTTAGAAGCAAAAGCACCACTTGTTATCAATGAGATTCATGCTTCTAAGGAATGTAAGTGCTTAGAATCTATGGCATGATGAACTAAATCCCTGGATTATGAAAAATGCAGTCTCATTGTTCTACAAGACTCTTGGATGTTCTATGAATTGTAGCATGCTATACTTTCATAATTATCGGTATCACTGAACTCAAACTGGTATTTGACTCTTCTTGCTTTAAAATATTGTTGCAATTAAAAATCTCTTACTTATGTTTCAGTACCTGAGCCATGACCCTCCTGACTGAGGGGGCCTTGATGGTTTAGCAGATTACTTGCCATGCTGTTCACAGCATGGTGTCTTTAATCTGATTCACTGTGGCAAGTTTTAAAATCAGAAACAGTTGTGCTTATAACTCCTGACTGAGGAAACTTAAATCTGCTGTTTTGATTGCACTTGTCTTACTGCAGTCCTTTAAAAGTGTGACACTCGAAGCAAAAAATGTACTGACTTCGTTAAGAGCCCCCTCAAATCAACATCATCAAATAGTAATCAACATTTACCTATGTTGTGTTTCCAAATCAGAACTAATTCTCTTATTTTGGATTCGCAGGGTATTTTATGGAACGCTTAAGCATCACATTTATGTGAGGAAAATCAGTTTAATGATATTTGGAGTTGTTTCTATTGAATTCATTACTCATTCACTTGCTTTTAGCACAGGAGTTGTATCAGGGCCCATTATTCAGTGCAGAGACCAAGCAAAGCAGTGCAAATGGGAAGTGGAGCAGGATTTGTGCTCTGCACTGAGTTCCACAGAGCAAGCAAATGATTTGGCTAGGTGCAAAAATACATTGCACTAATGTAAACATACTAATGCATGTACTGATACATAAATAGTCCTGTGTATAAATTGCCACTGATTTCTAGTGAAATGAACTTAAAATTTAGTACACTGGCTTTTTTTTTTCCTGAAGTTGCCCATTGTGTGTTTTCTACACTATTTCAGTTAAAAAGCTACATTTATAAAAAGTCATGAGATCATTTACATTTATAAAATTTTATTGATCCAGATACTGGGCCTAAGATTTGGTGATCTGATTTTTTTATAGAAAGAAGGACATAATATTTGTGTTGGTGGACAAGACCTTGATTTCAGGTCTTCTTGGGGGGAGATGGATGGTTCTCTTTACTAGGACCAGTTAAGCCAAGAAGAGGCCTGAGCTTATTAATTGATTTAGTCTATTAATTAACCCTTCAGATTTAGAAAGGTTTCAAATATCTATTCAAATGGCTTATATGAAGCTCTGCTTCCTTAGAGAGTCCTCATTTTCTTCTCATGATGATACTTACACCCAGCAGTCAAGTCCCTTCTCAAGCTTTTGATAAGACAAATATGCATTTTCTCAGTAAGGCACTTGAAAAACAATATTCTTGTTGATGCTACCTTCTTCCTAAGGTTCTCTGTTTTGTAATAATTGTTTTGCTAAAGCAATTGTAAGGGAGATTTTCTTCCTTCCAAATAAATCCAGCTGAATAATTGCTGTTCTCTAGCCTTGAGTTAAGCATTAATTCCAAAGCTATTATAATGCTGCTATAAAAGCACCATTACAAATTGTTATCATACAAGTCAATTATTGATGTAAACATTTGTACCTAATGGATGAGATTATAGATTGGGAAAATACAGAGTGATTTTGTGGATAGAATAAAATATCCTAAATATGAACGGAAACTGTTTTTTTTTAATACATTGAATCAAAAAATTCATTCAATTTCAATTTATGCCCTGGTGAATATAGCACCAAAGCAATTCACACTGCTTCTTTCTGTGTCTAATCAATAGGTTACATCTGTAAGGAAGTAATGTAAAACTGGTTTTCCATAGGAACAAGTCCAGTAGTCATTTTAGCAGAAGACCAGGTTCTGTATGATAAACACACATCTGATACGATAGACTCAAGGGCTCCTTTGAGTTAGCTCTTGGCCACAGAACTCCTATAAGTTATATAAGACTCCATCTACATTTCCAAAGTGTTAGGGTGCCACAGTCAACAAAACTTTCCTTCTGGCAACCTGCATGGATAGCACCATGCCAGTTACTCTTCCAGAAATCACAAGTCTCTATAAGCATAAGGACTATTCCAGCTGCAGAAATACAGTGATTTTTAGATCATTCATTGCCATAGCATTAAAACAAAAAAAATCCCCAACACTTTCATGTTGCTTATTCTGTATGAGACATAAAGAGCTGTTCTGGAGAGCTTGAGTTAAGCTGTGGACATTGATGTTTCTAAATCTGGTAAATCTTTTAAAACAACCATTATAATCAACCTATGTCGATGTAATTAAGTATAAAGACTCTGCAAATCATACATTAATTCTTCTTTTTAATTTTCAGCATCACTTGATAAAAAAAAAAACCCAACTGCCTCTCAGCACATCTATTGATATATTATAAGCTTGCTATTTATAAAATTTGGGAAAACTACTTGCCTCTGATTGCCACATTTCCATTATATACATATTCAGATGTGTAATCATAGTGATTCAATGCCAGTCTGTATGGTGCAGTATTAAACAAAAGACAGGTTTTAATTAGAAATAGAAATACAGGTGTATTGCAGGTATGTAACTTTTTTTTGGTGTTATTCCTTTTTGGTGTTTTTCAGAGTTACTTGGCTTGTACAGAAACCAATGTTTCTGCAGTAATGTGGTATCATTGTTCATAAAAATTGCAACATGCTGTAGATGAACTTTTCATGTCCAAAAATGAAAATGCAGTAACTCTTGTAAAAAACATTTGGGTATCAATCTGCTCTCCACTCATGGCCATGGCACCTGGAAATTGCATTGGTATTTTTATTTTCTTTCAAATTTTCCCCTTTTCTAAAAAAATCACAATTTATTTCAACATTTCAAGCCAAGAAAAAAAAGCTTAAAATTAAATTTAATTTTTTATAGGATTTAAACCAGAATGATTATTCATTTCTCCAAGTGCTACAGATAAATAAGTACATGTATAATCTTGAGTTTAAATACAATCACATTGAAAATTTGAAGTATTAGTATACAATCACATTGAAAATTTGAAGTATTTGTACTTTTTTTTTTCTGTTTTTTTTTTTGTGCTTCTAACAGTAAAACTGATAACCATGCCTTTTTATTTTCATTTTTCTGTATATCTAGCTTTTCTTTATTTTCTAAATTTGGGAGAAGGAAAACACAAATAACCACAAGAGGGGGGAAAAGCTGTGAATCTTTCTCAGTGACATGTCAGTATCTGTAACTTTTGGTCTTGGTGGTTTTTGTTGTTGAATCAAGTTCATCCATGTTCCCATGGATATTTGTATTAGGATAGCTTGGGATCTTACTCTCTTAAGCTTAGCCTTAGCTGAGGAATAGGGTGTATATCTGTTCCAGAGGAATTAACTTCCAAATGCTAAATAATTACCATTTTCTACAGCCATCTGGGGGACAATCAGCAGAATAACCCTGACTGAACATCTGAGGATGACTTAATATGTGTAAATGTGTGACTTAGTTTGGGAAGGACCAGAAAAATTTGGAGAATCAAGACAAAACCATACTTAAGTTCCATTATAAAGGCATTGAATATCAGGAAGAGCACACATACTAATGTTTAACTCTATGGAAACAACAGTAAAAATTTTAACTTGTGTCACTAAATTGACAAGAAAATACTCTTCACCAATTGCTATATTTTTCAGCTCCCTGCATAGAGAACAGTGTCTTTCCAGTAAAGGAATATATGCTGTCTGGGTATCAAGCAAATAGAGTGTGCTTTGAAGATCATTCAATGAGCATGGAAAATAAACAGCCAACTCTGACTTTCTATATCCCAGATTAAATCAGGTTTGAAATGTGTGCGTGCAATTGCAGGAATTTCTAGAATGCCTTTCACTTCAGCTTTTGAGAAGGAGCATGTTTTGAGGTATGATTCTATGAAAAAATCCAAAAAAACCCCATCAAAACAAGAAAAAAGTGATTCAAAATAGGTATACCTAGGTTGGATTAGGTAACCTCCTACATGAGGAAAGAAATCTACAAATAGGAACAGAACATTCCTTGCCATGGGGTGGAGTTCATCTCCCTTCTCTTGATTTGCCTGAAATGTGGGTATTAGCCATTAGCCAGCACAGTGCTCCTGCCAAATGGCACATCCTCCATACGAGGTGAACACAGGATGCAAGAGTCACCATCTTGCAGTGTCTGATTCAGCTGATTACAGAGGTAGCCAACATGACTAGCCTTGTACAGATATCTAACACCTGGAAAGTTCTTGATCCATCTCCAAATACTTAATACATTTTAAACAGCTGTATTTCTTTTGAACAAAATTGCACCAGTGAAATCCTCCCTCCAAGTTTGAGGTCATATATATTCAGAGAGTTAGTTTTAATATATTTTTATTACATTTTAGAGACACAAGATCATTTTATAAAACATTAGTACGTGTGTTTTCCATGTAAGGAATAACTATTAAATTAGAGTGCATTATAACGTAAGTAGTTTATGAATTGTGCAGTGGTGGTAACACAGCAGGAGAAACTGAATTCATGCTGATTCCTTTCCCTGCCTGTTTTAATTATCTTTCTTGTAATAATCCATGTCACTCTTTCATCTGTTTCCATATAATCATATTGAAATTATCTTCCAAATCATTCAGTCTTCTTTTCCAGAAACCTCAGCTTGTTCACAGTCTTTTCTGGGGACACGTTCCCTTCAGTTCCTGGCCATATATTTAAGGATTTGTCCAGAACTTCTTCACAGTTAGGGAACACAGATAAAGTATGATAAAGTATTTCAACAGTATGTACTTGCATTTTTGTTAGTTTGGTCCAGTTAGGGAACACAGATAAAGTATGATGAAGTATTTCAACAGTATCTACTTGCATTTTTGTTAGTTTGGTTTGTTTTCATCCAAGTGGAAATGAAGAACTGAAGTTGTGCTGTGTACACTCAAAACTTATAGCAGAACAAACCCCTCCTAATGGAATATACTTGCTTCTGAAATTCCAGTTCCAGTGTGCTTATTCCCTGAGTAAACATCATCCTGTGCAGAGAGCTTTTCCCATTGAACTTGTGTGAGTTGACTAAAGCTTTGTTTCAAGTCTCTCTGGAGAGGACTGACACTCAGGTTGCTGACAGAAGAACCCTGCAGATAGCTCGAGGGGATTTCTACATCACTTCAGCTGCAGCTATGATCAGGTTTTTAAAGTTCTCCTTGAAGATAGGCTGTAACAGTTTGAAAGGCAAACAATTGGGATAACTTCTGTGGAAGTGGAGGGGTGGGAGGAAACCCAAACAACACCCCCCTACCCTCCACCTGAGAAAGTCCCAGCAGCTAATGACTTGTCTAGAGGACAATAGGGGAAGCATTACAGTCAAGTTCTAAGTATACACTGAAATAATTACTTACAGCTTCAGTGAAAAATCCTGTGAGTTTGTGCATTGGTAATTGCATGTGTCTTCTGGGATAGCACTGTCACTGCAGGAGGAAGAGCATAGCTGCAGCTATTCTTTCTGACAAGAAATTAAGACAACAAAACAGAAAAAAAGAAGGGGTTTGGAAAAATATCTGTAAAGATTTGCCAGCACTTTCTGCAAATTCCAGGCCCTGACTTCTTAAGCAGGACTCCTTCATGCACAAAAGGTAGTTCAGTGGTCATGTCTGAGGTAATTTGAAATTCCTTTGAAATGGCTGCTGAAAATGCCAATTGCATTTCCCCCCTTGTTAAATTCTTGTAATTTTTACATTTTATATAACCCTGTCAAATCCATTTAAAAATGGATCCCAAACTCATCAAAATCTATGTTAACAGCTTTTTTAAAGTTTTTAAAATACTTCCAAAGTTTCTGTTCTCTCTCCCTTTCTCCCCCCAACTTGTTAATGAGTAACACAATAATGTCCTGGTTTGGTTAATTTGTGTTCCCTGAGAGGCTTCATTGCATACTAGTGCCTCAGATTATCCATAGTCCCAGATTATCAATTGCAGTAGAAATGGCTATGCTTGAGAGAAGTTTTTGCTAGCTAAACAAATAATCTTTAGAATATGAACTACTAAATTACTAGAGTACCCTTATGCATGACTAGCCCTGAGTTTTGGTTACTAACTTCAGTGTTGGTTAGAATCATGTCAAGCCAAAATTAATCACAATTTAAGCAGGAAATGCTTAAACCTAGGCCCTAATGTAATGTTAGTTTAGCTGTTGCTAATGCAGTTGCATGTCTGAGATTATGCAGTTTGATACTTGCTCCTTCTTAGTCAGTTCTACTCCAGCAAATCCATGTTGTGATCTGAAAAACAGATATGACTCCACTTTCATGCCAGAATGATTCAAATATGTACACGTTCCATGAAAAGGAAAGTGTTTTTTTCTTTTTATAATCTAGTTCCCTTGCAATCTAGTTGAAAATGAGGACTTCTCTTCCTTCTCTTACTGGGCAGTCTCCTGTGCAATCCGCACTGAGTGGGACTATCATGTGTGTCACCTGCCTGCAGCTGATGCTGACACAGAGATGCTAGATTTAGCTCTCCTCTGATTTCTGTTGTGCCATGCAAAACATCTCCCCTGACTTTATACAGAATGAGGATGAGCAGAACCTGCTGGAGCCACAAAGAGTTTGGATGGGGAAATTTGGAGGAAAGAGATTAAGTGTCAGTAGAGAGGAAAGCCCAGGTGTAAATAACAGGTAAGGACATGATTAACTGAGTGGGTACAGAAGATTGAAACTGTGTGGAAACACAAAGAACAGGAACATAACAGCAGTTTTTATAAGGAAATAGAACTGGGCCTATGCCTACTGTAAAATTTGATTTTCCTGAGTCCAGAATAGAACCAAAGATTCTCAATTTTCCCCATGTCTGTTCTTTTTAGCAAATTGCTGGGAAGTCCAGTGATTGTCTTATGGAACTCTGGTTTTCACCTGTGTCAGTGAAAGTATGAGATCTCATGGTCCTAGAAAACTGCAGTAGAAAACTGTGAGGGATTCAAAGATTTCAGCACTACTTATTATTTGGGTATATATATCCTGGTGTCATCCCTGGCATTTTATGATCCTATAAATGCTTCAGTTCCCTAGAAAGTACCATTCTCCTTTAAAACAATATGTCAGTTTCTCATAAAGTGCCTGAACTTGTTATTCTGTGTAGTAGGGTTTTTTTTGTCACAGTGTTACCAAGTTTCCCTTTTGAGAGAAGGAAAACAAAATAAAATTTCTCCAGGGAGATGGGAACCATCTGCCCCTGTTCCAGAGAACACCAAGGGAATTTCACCACTTTTCTGTTTTTAATCAATGACAGATTGTGCTAAGTCAGGCATCCAGTAATTTAAGAAATACCAGTTTCTGATTCATAGAGCCTTCTGAAAGTTGCCTGAGTGAATATCTGCTGGCCCATATTATTTCTGAAAACAAGTTCAGTGGATCTTTCCAAAGCAAACCATATGGATGTTTTACCTATCAGATATAAATAAACATTTGGGCAGCACATTTTAAAGGCAGCATGCACAAAGTAATATGGAGATAATTACTGCTAATTGCTAGAACTGAACAGGAATTGAATTTTCTTTTTGGGAAGAAAATCTGTATTTTCTGCAGTTTTCCAAAACTGAGTAACATAATACATTTTACAGAATGAAATAAAATTCAGAATTGCTCAAAATTTTTCAGCTTAAAAATAAATTCTACTTTGTTTTGTATTTTTAGTTTTTGATATTAAATATGGCATTCATATTTAGAAATGTATTTATTTTTAATATATTAAGGTTTTTTTCTGTTTGGTATATTTATACTGAAAATAAATTCTTCCCTGTTGGAGAAGTTAGCCTGAGTGACTTAAGAGCTTTAGTGCCAGGATATTTCTATGCTTCTTCCCCAATTCCTTTTTTGAAATGAAGCATTGCTGAAATTAACATACCCTACTGATGATTTTCCTGTTGTCAAAATAGCATAGCCCATTTAAAAGATATTCTGCCATGAAACTCCCACAAAACCCTGTAATTTGCTGATAAGTGTGACTTCTTTCAGTAGGAACCATAGGCAGAAGCAGTTCAAAATTTTAATAATGCACAGGAGACACCCTAGTCAGTTTGCTTTCCTATACATTCTATTTTAATGATATCTGGTTGTAAAATAGGTTTCCTTTAAAGTATGCAACACAAATGTAGAAAAAATTAAACCCCAGTTGTTTTCTATTATTCCATTCCAGTCCATTGCCCTCTGATAAAGCTTTTTTTTAATTTTTTTTATTTATTTTGCTAAAGCAAATTAAAAATTGACTTTTGTGCATCAGAGCATTTCAGGAAGGAACAGGAATGGAATTTGAATCAAGACACAATACATTTTTCAAGTGTTATGTATTGTATATATGTGCAAATTAATTAGAAGCAGAAAATTTAACTCAAGTTCATATTTTCAAACTATAAGATGTGTTTTCAAACACTTATCCAATCAACTGGTAATCAAACAGGCCAACATACATTTACTTGCTTGCAAAAGGACTACAGACAAGCATATTTCAGTGTCTGGAGCATGTGAAATTGGGGCAGTCAGTGGTGTAGTTTAGGTTGGTTTCTGACACAAGCTTTCTCTGTGAATTTTGTATTGCTGCAGTGTTTCCATTGTGTGGTTCTCAGGGCATCTCCCTTACCAAACTAGAGTCATAATTGCTCCTGCTCAGAGCTATGCCAAACAACCTGAAAGTGATTTCATCTGTTGGTTTTTGAACATGACTTAAGAGCAGCAGAAGTAAAGGACAGTAATACTACAAAATAAATAAGAAAAAGAAGCACAAGGAAAAGTGTATGTAGAAAAGATTCTATGTAAGAATAAAGGAGAAAGGCAAACATGAATGAAGGATGCAAGTCTTAACCACCTGACTCTTCAAAAGAATTGTCTTATGTGCTAGAAAAACATTGTCTAGAAAGACATGGAAGGCTATGCTTCCCTTCTGGGTCATGAATACCATGGGAACATTTGAGTCATCACTTGGAAGTTTGCTCCAATAAAGTCATTGCAATTATAGTAATTGCAACTGTAGGTCTCTATGCTAAAAGTGTTTACTGTTGGGTGAAGTTCTGCAAATAGTCTTTATTATGTCCATCACTCTATAGTAACTGGGTTACTATGTGTTTTTCTTCAGTCAAGATGCATATTCAGTGTTTCAAACTGGATTATTAAGCCATCATCTTCCCATATAGTTTGTTACTCAGTGTATTTTAATAGCAAAGGCTAAGTCTGGTTGGCTCCAAAGTACTGTGGAAGATCCACATACAACAGAAAATCTCTGCGAACATAAGCAAGTAGAAATATTTTGCTCTTAAGAAGTGCTTTATATCTGCTGATCCCAGAGTCTGTATCTAAATGCTTTTATTTCCATCTTGCATTTGGGTATTTCAAGGAATAAAAGAACAAAGTAACTGCTCAGCATCACACACCACAGACAGGAGAAACCTTCTGGTTTTCTGACTTAAAGGTGAAACCCTATGTCACTACAGTGTCATGTTTTCTGTCTGATTAAATGTGCCATAATTAGGTCCATAAAAGGAATGAATAGTGCATAGAGGGTCTAGTTGATAAAAGAGGAAGCCAAAATTTCATACCAAATATGATACAAATTGTGATGTTTTCATACCTTTTATTTTCATCAGTTCTTGTTGCTTATGTCTGTCCTTCTCATATGTGGCTAGAATAAAAAAAAAAAAAAAGAGTAATTTTAACCTTCCTGTTAGAAGGATCATTATTTCAGTGATATACATGAAAGATTTGTTGTGAAAAGATGTACTGAAATTAGCACAAGAAGGTATTATCCTTCCGGGATTTTAGAGTCCTGAATCATGGAGAAGTCAAGTCATTACACATTTAATTAGATTATTTTCTAGAGTGAAAACATCTGTGCTGCTTGCCCTGAAGATTCCAGTTATTCTGTACAATTCCAGCAAGCAAACATCTTTTCAGAATTCACAGTTTGAATACTAGCTAGGGAACTTATTGGAGTGTTTGTCTACAGAAGTGTATAGTATTTGGAGTTTCTTAAGACTGTTTTGAGATACTTGCTTACAGGTGTATTTTAAATCAATTGAAAGGCATGTGTCAGGGGCTGGAGAAAAAGTTGTCCGGCTGCGAGCCCTGAGATGATGCCCAGGCTCAGGGGCAGGTGTGAGTTCACGCCGGGGGAGCTGATAAAAGGTCAGCGAGGTGTGTGCCGCGTGGTGCTGATGCCGAGAAAAGGCTGGAAAAGAACTACTCCCAGACTTGTATCTCTGAGCAGCAGGTATTTGTTTATTCAGCGCTGGGCACAAGGGGGATCGCTCCACCAAACTTGTGCTACCAGGGACAAAAGCTTCACAGTTTTTATACATTAAATGTTCATACATATTCATTCTTTCCAGGAATGGGTGGTTATTATTATAATTAGTTCTTGGAAGTCATTATCATATACTCCTCCTCTGTCTCCTCCCTCTTGGCAGCCGTCCCATGGTCTTGGTGGTCGTTCGGTGGTCGTGAAGATGAAGCACCTCCTCTTCCTCAGTACCCTTTGGACACCCTTATTATGCAACCGTTTACCCCTTTGTACAGTTTTGCATGCCTTGCTGACCTTGCCTCTATCTTGAACATTTTGTTTCTTTATTACACACCCCACACGGTCTTAGTTTTTCTTCCACTGCCAAGGTTTGAGTCTAGTTAGTTCTACTGCCTTATAGATAAGGTGCATCGTTTCACCAACCAAGCCAAAACAATACCATTAGTGCAGCTTTTTATCTGTACTATGCAATCCTTGCTGTCTTGCAAATTAAGCTGAAATAGTGCTATTAGTAAAGTTCTCCTTTATGCTTTCAGCTTTAACTGTTCAATTCCTGCTTTCAGCCTGCTTCTCGGTATCAGTGCTCCACTGCCCCGGGAGCAAAGCCGCGGAGACCTCGCTGGATCCACAGCTGGTGACTATCTACCTCTCTCATCTCTTTTTCCTCTCTGCTTTTCCCTTTTTCTCTCTTCCTTTCTCCTTTCCAATATCAAGACACAATACATTTTTCAAGTGTTATGTATTGTATGTATGTGCAAATTAATTATAAGCAGAAAATTTAACCCAAGTTCATATTTTCAAACTGTAAGATGTGTTTTCAAACGCTTATCCAATCAACTGGATTGTGTCTCTCTCCTAAGCTCCAAACCCACTGAGCATTATCCCCTTAACGACTCGCTGAGTGCCACGATCAGTGCCTGGCTAAGGCTTTGTTCTCTCAAGGTGTGCTGAGTTCAAGTTTGCACTGTGTTTGAATGCTGTGAAGTTTATGGATTTTCCTTTTGCCAAGTGTCTTATTCCACACGGGTGACCCAAAGTTCATAAGTAAAATTTTTTTCTTCTTGAACCTCCTGAGAACTGAGTTTTTTCTCTGAGGGAGCTGGGGTTGTTTAGCCTGGAGAAGAAGAGGCTCAGGGGAGACCTTATCACCCTCTACAACTCCCTGACAGGAGGTTGGAGTCAGGTGGGGGTTGGTCTCTTCTCCCAGGCAACCAGCAGCAGGACAAGAGGGCACAGACTCAACCTCTGCCAGGGGAGGTTTAGGTTGGATATTAGGAAGAGATTTTTTACAGAGAGAGTGCTCAGGCATTGGAATGTGCTGCCCAGGGAGGTGGTGGATTCACCATCCCTGGAGGTTTTCAAGATGAGACTGGATGTGGCACTTAGTGCCATGGTCTAGTAACAACTGTAGGGTTGGACTCGATGATCTTTGAGATCTCTTCCAACCTGGCTGATTCTATGATTTCTTGTTAAACGTCCTGAGAATTGCATTATTTCTCCTGTGCACTGCCCAGAGCAATTCAAAATCACCTTCCCCTCAACCCACCAAGCGAACTGGGGTGTTACAGCAGGGCTGCATCTTAAACATGTTCAGGGGTGGGTTTCCAGGATTGAAGATCATCATTTCAGTGGAAGAGCCCTAAAAATCCTACTACCAGAGTTCAGGTTGGAAAACAAACATTCATATTCTAAGTGAAAGCTCAGATGGAAGTTAAAGCCAAGCAAAATCCTTTTCTTTTCATGCATCACCACCATCCATAAATATTCTGTAGGCTCAGACCCTAAGCTCCACCTGTAGAAATTAATTTTGCAGTGAGGTGGTATAACTATAATTAAGGACAGAAATGACTCTGCAATTTGTAATCCAATTCAGGTCCTCAGTGGGTATAAATTATTGGACATTACCAACTTCAGTGAAGCTGTTCTTATTTATTCTTAGTACCTGCCACACAGTTCATAAGGCTGCCAATAATTGTTGAAGGAAAAGGAAATTTGGCTCATGGTCTCACAGGCTCTTAAGGCTAATGCAATTAAACGTATTGTTTTGCTATTCAAGTGAAGAGATAAGACTGGGAATACAAAGGAGAGAGTGGAACACCTGAGGTGAAAGGTGACATTTAAATGAGATCATTTGTTCTAGTGGTTTTATATTTGTAAATTATCATGCATTATGATCTAAAGTAGATGGCTAAAGTGGTGATTGTAGGATAAATTCTGCATTGGTATGGACAGAGTAATTATCTGCCAACAAGATGCTGTAGCACAGGATATCACCCACTGTTACTGTCTGGAATAGCTGCAATTTGTATTCTTTCTGTTTGTGTTTTTCTGTAACCACTGATTTTGCCATCTCAGCTTAGCTGAATTTTTGTCTTACTGGTTTAGCATAGCTGCATTTCAAAGGGCACAGGCAATCTCACACCTTACATGTGCTGTACTTTTGAGATGCTGCAAAGAGATTATCCCATGAAAACAGATTTATGACTCTATAGAACAAATTCAAAGATGAGAGTTGTTGAATGATAGCAGCCTGTACAACTTGTATAATAAAAGCCAGACTCACTGTATGCTAATTTGTTACCAGGTTATTGTTGACTGTGAGCATGTCTCACTCTAGCTTTCCATTCAGCTGACAAAGGGGCCTTCATGGCCATGCTACCTCCTCTCTCCTAAATCACTATGAGCTTGAATTCTTTATTCCTGGGTGACAACAGGAATCACCAGTAAAATTGGGTGTGTGTTCAGTTTTCCTTCTGTGGGCACTCAGAGCAGATGCCCTGCTTGCCAGGACCTTTTTCTGGTTCTGCTGAAACTTTTGCATGGGTCTTATATTCTCAAAACATTTTAGGGTGCAGTGTTATTTCCCAGATTATAACAGCCCTGGTCAAACAAAGAAGACCAAAGCTTAATCTCAGTTTTCTTAGGATATGTAGAAATATTATGGGTAAAAATATCTATCGCAGAGAAATATTCCAGTAATCCATGTGAAAGAGCTAATAGTGTGACCTTAAGTGCATTGTAACAAAAAAACAGGCTATAAAACTGGAGCAAATGCCGTCTCGGAATAACTGCAGTCTCTGATACCTATTCATGAAAGGATGATTGATCTTCTGATGTCAAAAGAATACACTGGGAAGGCCTATATAAAGAAGTCAATGGCAGCAAGAAGCAGGAACACAAGGAAAGCTGAAGTAGCTGCTCAATCCATAACATTGCTGAATGTTTAATGTAATTGCCTGACTTGGAAGAGCAGGATTTCTTATAACTAAGAATCAAAGCCAGATCTAACAAAAGTAAGCCCATTTGTTTCTTGCTGTTCTAAAATGTAACTCAATCTTTTGGTTATGTTTTAAACGTAGCTTGGTTTATTTGCTCGGAAAAACAATCAGATTGTGTTTACTTGACACTTTTAGGCAATACAAAAAGAAAAGCCTGGATCTGAAATCCTTTGCAATGAAAACTTCTGCATGCATACACATCAGTTACGCTGTCCATTTCTAAACAAAACCGAGGGATTTGATTGGCAGCATGTTTCCAAATTATTACCTAATATCTCAAGGCACAGACAAGTGGTCATCACCTCAACACCTCAGCTGTGAAGCTTTCCATGCACATGCTCACAGCTCTCTGAAAATGGGGACACAGACACTTGTACTGAAACCCGTAATGTTGCTAGAAAAAAAATAGAAGAGGTAGAAAAGCAAATTTTAAGGGCATAATTAGTCAGTAAAATATGATACAAGAATGGATAGGGTTAGGCATTTCCAGGAATGTGGGTGATTTTTATAAAAGCTCAACATTAAACATGAAGAGCTTGAGAATAATATTGGCAAAAGAACAAATGGCTATTACCTGGTCACAAGTAACTTCAGCCTGCAGATTTAAAAATCTGGCATGTGACAAGGATTTATGACAGAAGCATATCCTTGGACCTGCTGGAAAAGTAATCAAAACTTTGATGTTTCTGGGGATTTTGCCTTTTATTCTTTCCATTTTCAGTGTTAAACCTAGAGAGCAGAAGCTGTAGTTTCTTAGTGTTTGCTGAAGGACCTTGTTTGTGAAGTTATCTTAGCTTTTGACAAATGTTGAATGAATTGAATGGGCAACAACAGCTTGTCTCCAATAGTATAACTTAGTCATGCTACACAATAAAGCAAGTTTATGCTGACATCATACAAACCCAAAATCTACGTTATAATTTTTTCAAAATGGCTGTGTGCCCTGAAACTCCCATGTGATCTGAAAAAGAGCTGTGCCTCTTGTGAGCCTGAGTCAAAGGTTAGAGCATTAGCCTTCATTTCTCATACAAAAGCAAGTGCCAAGCTATGCAAAGACCTAGTGCAAAGGCAGCTGGCACCACTTTTTACCTGCAGACCTGATCTGGGAACTAGAGGAGCCAGTTCCAGAGCAAAAATAAAACACTTGATTTTAGAGGAACTTCACTGGAAATGAATCATAAACCAACCAGTGCACTATAATATCTCATGAAAGATACATAAGTACTATAATTTTATGTTCCGTTAGGAAAGAAATGATACTTATTGCTGAAATCCTAATAAACCTTACGATATGCAGAAATAGTGAAATGTGGCACAGCCTGTTAGAGATATGTTATCCTTGTGCTTTAGATGCTTGGCTGAGAGGGAATGCATGTGTTCGTGTATCTTTTCTGAAAGCAGGTCCTTCAACAAAACAAGATGAGTGTCTCTGTTATTTATTGTGTAGTCACTACCATAAAGCTGTCATTTTACAAATGGGTTAAGTAGATGCACTTAATTTACCATCCTGTTTATAAGGAGAGGAATCTGCTCTTTAACCTTGTTTATATTCTATGATCACATAAAAGAGTCTGATCATGTTGTGTTACAGGTTCTAGCTGCATCATTTCTTAAATACCTCTGTTTGGCTTGGTTCTTCCCTGCTTGACTTCTCTTTTTGACCTGATTAAAGCTGAAAACTTTGGCTTATGAAGTACTCTGCAAAAAGATCTGATTCTTCTTTTCTGTTTCCTGCTAATCCTTTACAATAGGAGAAGTCATCTATTCTCTTCTTGGAGCAAGTTACATAATTGAGGTTGTGTATTCTCCTCCTCTCACAGATACTCAAAGCCTTCAGGACACAATGCTGAGTAACATACTTTAGGGGACTCTGGGCAGGGAGGTTGGACTAAATGGCCTCCAGTGGTTCCTTCCATCCTTACCCTTTCTGTGTGTGATTCTGTGATAACATAACTTTGGTCTGTGGTTAGGGCTCCTAGTTGCTGCTGAAAGTCTATATAATCAATCCTGTTCTTATCAGCTAGCTCTGGGGTAGTTTGGCCATATTTTCTGTCAATGATACTACTAATAACAAAGTCAAAATGTCTTTTCTCTGAACCTTTCTTTGTTGGAGAAAATATAATGCTTGTGGAAAAAAAGAAAATTTGAAAGTCTTAGTCATAACATTAGTGAGAAATATCTTACTGGCTTTTTTTGTTTTGCTAAGAAAGTAAAGATCTTTTGAAAATAGAAAAGATTTTCCCTGAGAAATGGAAGTGTTACATAATTTATTGTAATAGTAAAATGCTTTGGCCTAGAAAAGAAACTTTACTCAGTAGTAAAAGCCCATATAACAAATTAGCTAAAATACTTGGGAATGAAATGCCTTGGTTACGTTTTATTGCAAAATACATTTTTCAGCACAATTTCAGAATTCCAAAATAAAAATGCACTTTTGGGTAGTGGTAGTGAATGGGGAAAACTTTTAAAGTAATTGTCAACTGGTGTGAGTTTTTTTCTCATAATTTTCACATTAAAGATAGTAATTTTGAAATATGTGGGCTCTCACAAGAATAACTTTCATCTTAGCATACCTGATATCTGGAAGTATTAAAATAAATCATGCTAAACCTAACCATTTCCTCCCACTTTGGAATCTGATTCTATTTAGTCACTAAGTTTTTATTCACTGATGTTATTTAGTATTCAGGATAGACTGCAGTGAACAATTTTCCTTAAATCCATCTTCCCTGCATATGAAAAGGCTAGTAATACTCTTCAGTCCCCCTGAAGGAAAATGCTTATTGACAACTATTTGAAAGAATGAAAAATACCACATATGACATTTTAAAATTTCCAGTAGCTGCCTGGAACAGGTTCTCTGGTGTTTAGATGGTGGGCAGGTACTGTTTCCAGACTAGTGTAACAATAGGATAGGGGCACTTAAAGAACAATTTCTTCTTGCAGGAAGAAGCATAAGAATTTATCTAGGCAGTGGCTCAAGTAAATTAGTTGCACAAAGAATTTTACATATCTATAGTGGTGTTCAAATTTGATATTTCAGATGTTGTGTAGTTAGAATATCATATCAGAAGTAGACTGGAAAATCAATATACATATGGCATTTTCTTAAATCTCCCATCTGAAATATCAGGGCTGTTCCCCATGCATGTGAAACTAGGGGATGGCCAACAAAATATCTTTATATTCCAACCCTTCTCTCCTGGCCAGCATTAACCATGACCATCAGATAGTCTTATGTCTGTATATCACCTGAAAACTAACCAACCAACCATGCATTAAAACCTAAAATCTATCCCTCATTTCTAAAGCAGAAAATAAAGTGGAAAGAAAAGTGAGACTTTTTTTATATATATATTGTACAGGCTTTATTGTGAACCTGTAGAACAATTGATAGACTAATGTTCTTATTTGAAAAGAAAAGACTATAACAAAGTTGGTTCCTAGTAAAAGTAAGATCATATATTTTTATTGCCGCTGACTTGACTACATTTATTTTAATCCTTTTCAGTGATAGTCTGTATTCTAACTGCTATGTTCTGAAGTAGTCTCTTTGCATATGAGAAGAGCTAGTTTTATGATAAGAAAGTTCTCTTTTCATACTATGAAATAAAGTACCAGTGGGGTTTATGATGTATTACAATAATCTCCCTTTTGCATTTCAATATTCCTGAAGCATTTGGATTAAAGAAAGTACAATCAAGAAAAGAATGTCTAATCCAGAAGAAAAGTATGAGATGCAAAGAAAGGTCAAATGAAATTGTTTACTGGTGACTTGTTTAATGGAATAGAATATTTGAGATTTAAGAACAATCTTTAATGATCTATAGGCTTCTGCACTTCCCTGAAGGGAGAGGAGCAAATGAATACTTTAATATTATGGTATTGAATGTTTGTAATAGAAGAGGACTCATTGTCCTAGTTGTGCAAGGCATTGCAACACAGTTTGTGGTCTGTGGTGCTGTAAGAAACAGGGTAGGGAGGACTGCACATAAATGTTTTGCTTGGATTCACTTGGTAAGGCAGCCATCCATCCAGCTTAAATGTTAATGCATAGGAATTGGGATAGATGGAAAATGTAGCTATGTTTTCTGCCCTTACTATGCTAAGTTCCTTCAGAAGTAAAGCACAGTGTGTAAGAGGAGCTGTGTATGGGGCATATATCAATGGAAGATGAATTTGACCAAGGTTTGCAGTGTATTTGAATACTGGAGATACCATTACTGAAACTGTTGCATGTCGTATTTTGCATATTCATATGGGGGTGATTGTGATGAGGATCCATAGACTACTAAGCAAAACAAAGCAGCACTGGGGTTTGGCAGCTGGGAGAGGATTTGGCTCACTCTCTGTTAAAGGGACTCGCCTTTCCTAAATTTTTGTTCTAAAATGTAGAAGTTTTCATCTGCTTTACATGTCTTTGTTCCTGTAACAATCAGTAAAAAACTGAACTGGTTCACTCAGTGGAGTTAAGACAAGCTATTTTTAGAGGATGATGAATCACTCTCTAAGCTCCACTGACAGGAGTCCAGACTCCTCTGTTGCTAAAATGCAGTTAGGTGAGGTGAATCTCATCCTTGGAGGCCTCTTTCAGATATTCCCACCTCATGCCCATTCATGTAGATATTTGAATAAACTGCCTGAGTTGCACATCATGAAATAGGGTCAGAGCAGTAAACTGCAGCTTTTGATATCTATTATTGTCTTTCATGAGAGTCAGTGGAGAATCTAAATTACAGTGACTATGCCCTTTCTTAAAAAAAAAGGACTGAAGTCTAGACCTGAGGTCTTTTCAGCAAGAATTTCGACTGACTAGGTACTGCTCTCTTATGAGCTATTTGAGACTACCCACAGCCAGCAACATACAGTTACTATGAAAAAAAAGGACTATAGAAAAGTAAAACCACTAAATTATTTGTCTTTATTTTTTTACACACTTAGTGGCTTGTGGAACTCTGAATTAAAGTGTTGAGCTGTGTATCTACTTATGGATTAACAGCTTAATACTGTTTATTCAAGATCCTGCAGAATCTTTTAGACACTAGGTCCATAGGGTTATAAAAAGATTTTCAGGAACTGATGAACTTTTGCATTACAGAAACATTGTCCTTGGAAGTTTTCCCAAAGTTTTGTTTCAAGGGACTGAAGGTAATATTAGAGAAAATTGATTTCCACTGAGTCATGATGACACAATTACAATTTTGCTCCTGAAAAAAAAAGAGAGACTTGAGTGATATCAGGAATTTGCACAAGGCATTTCTCTGCTCTCCATAAAATAAGTAATTTGACTTGGAGATCTAGCAAAGCTTATGAAAGTTGTAATTTGCTGGGCATTTCTCTTTGCCCTATTACATTTTCACTTCTGAGGTTTTGGTTCAATATAAGGGTTTCTGCAACACTATGCATATATTGTTTTGATAGTTATTTGATTATGTCAGATGAGGAGACATGACTCATTACATTAGTAATACAGTGCTCTCCAGAATGTGTGCTTAAGGGGAAACATACACTGAAGTGAAATACAGTTAAAATCAGTGTTTGAACAACTTGAAGCAATATTGCTGGCTATGTTGGGAGAATGAATCGATTGATATTTTCTTGCCTGTTTTTTAAATATTAATTAATTTTGAAAGATTTTGTCCCAGGACATTAATACCCGAATGGCTTAGACATACAATGTGGCAGACATAGCCTATTTTTCCCTGGTGCAGAAAGGATAAAAGTGGTACCAGCAATATCTATAACCCACTAAGCCTTCAATAAAATGGAAAGACCTGTCTAAGTCATGGTATAGAAAAGAAGCAATGAAATTTTAAAATTTCTTGTAAAGGTAATGCTTCAATATTTAAGGACAATAGTGAACACCTCTGTCATTTCAGTGTAAAAAAAAAAGGCTTGAAGAATTATTTAGAAATGTATTGATTTAGTTCTTGCAAACGTATTTCTAAAGGCTGTAGCAGTGTAATTACCATTTTTACTGAAGTAATTTCAAAGTACAACTACCATTTTGATGACTGCAGAAGTGTGTGTGCACAGATACATGAAATCCAGCATAACAGTGTGCACCATTGTGTGTCTTCTCTCACACACTGTTCTTGTCTGGTTGCAATGAGTAAAGAAACATGTTCATTCCAGTCAAAAGAATTACTTTCTGCTAGAACTAAAAAGTTCATAAAAACTGCCAGTGCCATGTCAAAAGCTCAAACCCAATAATCTCAAAACCAAATAAGCTCAGAACTCCTTATTTACAGGGTTCTCATGTCAGCATGTGCAGGGTTGATGTGAACAATAGTCTCCTAAGATTTTTGTTCCTTAAGCCAACAGTATTGAATGAAAAGACATATCTAGATAGATATGTCTGCAGGAAGTGGGGCTATGCTGTGAAGTAGTAGAATAATTTCAGGACTGAGGGACAAAAATAGCACTTTGCACAGATGTGATAGAAGTCACCAGGCAGTGAAGGAGAACAAGGAGTCTTCCTTTTGCAAGAACACTGGAATATGAACAAGAGTTGTGTGTGCTGCAGTGTCAAGAAAATAGATTTTGGGGGGGACAAACCCAAAGAAACACAAAACCAAAGTAAACCTTTTGTGTTTCCCTGGGATTAAACCCTTTTCTCATGCAACTTATTTCAAAGGACATTATTTTCCAAGAAGGTGACTGGTGGACTCTAGTAAATAGTTTGTCTGAGGCAGAATTTGTTATCTTAGTTTTATTCAAGACACCCCTCATCTCTTTCAGAAGAATTAGCTGACCTAGATTATTGCATTTTTGGTAAACCTTTGTTTCTTTATTGCACAGTCTTATAATGCAGAGCAGAGCCCTGTCTCCTGGATTGAATAATAATCTGTTCCTTTACATTTCGAAGAATCAGTCTAAATTTCTGGGAATAATGGGAATTTTGGGGGGAAAATAAATTTGGCAGGCAAGATAAATAACTTTGTGCAGAATGTAGATCTTTATGGACGTATTACTGTTGAGACAGACAGGAGGACAAAATGGGGTAAGAATATACGAGCACTGTCAGCAACAGAATTGCAGATGCAATTTCTTTGTTAGTAAGGTATGAACAAAGTGAGGTAAAGAATAGCAATTCTTTTAATGAAGGACAAGAGTGACAAGGCTGCTTCTTTCTGAGTGACCATCCACTGTCCTGTGTAAGGTTAAATTATTCCAAAATATGTATTATACTGGTAGGTATCTCAAAAACACGAAGAGGAGAAACACA
>NW_008670062.1:0-2628 GCF_000695815.1 Acanthisitta chloris | reverse complement strand
CTGAGGAGGTATTTCATCCAGGCACTGAGCTTAGACAGAATCTGAACTGATGGGAGTAATTGCTTTGACTGCTGTTGTTCCTCATTCTTCAGCTGGTGAGAATGTAGTCAGTGGACCTTCATGTAGAAATGGAGTGGGGCTTGGTCTTGTGACACTGTTATTTCAGGCAATGTTTGGGGAACAGCTGTGCATACTTTCTTCTCTTTCTCCTCCTTCTTTGTCCTATAGATGTAGGAAGGAGGAGTTCTCTTATCTCGCTTTTGGGAACATTTTCAGTGTGGAGACTGCCACTTGCTGTGAAGCCTTCATCAGACTGCCATAGCACTATAGGAAAACTGCATGACAATCGAGCAGGAACATATTCCTATGCATGTGTCATGCACTGATTTGCAAACGGTCTGCTGTTTGTGGGCCAGAAGGGAACGGCTAATGATAGAGGCCTTTCCTGTGCTAAGAGTGGGCTGACTGATATAGGTCTGTGGCAGATGCATATTACACAGCTTCTGTTCAGTCTATGTTGCGTCCCACTCATGCATCTTGTGCCTTTGTCTGTTTTCTCTCTCCCTGCTCTTTCTAACAGAACCAACTTTGACCACAACGAGCACAGTATCCCCTCCACCAGAATCCACAACCACCTCAACAGGAGCAGAGACTACCACCACCACTGTCAGCACCACGACGCCACCCACCACTACCACCCAGGGGACAACAACCACTGGTTCTGGCTCTCCCACATCTTCTTCACCTCCTATAATCATCACCAAGACCCCACGGCCTCCAACTACAGATCACATGAGTAATTTTCTTGCTTTCTTCTCCTTTTGTTCTCTTGAGAAATGAGTGTTTATTTTCAGCTTAATATGTGTCTTAATTTTCATAGTTTATAGGAGTCTAGTCAATGTATATTTCAAAATAATCATAGAATAATTTGTGTTGGAAGGGACTTTTTCCATTTTTTTCAGTACAATACCCTTAGTATAGTAGAGATATCTTTCGCTACATCACGTTGCTCCTAACCCCATTCAACTTGTCCTTGAAGACTTCCACTGTTTGGGCATCCATAGCTTCCCTTGCAAAAACCTATTCCAGTGTCTGACCACCCTCATAATAAAATTTTTTTCCTTAGGTCTCATCTAACTTACTGTCTTTCAGTTTAAATACATTACCCTTTGTCCTGTAACTACAGGACTTACTAAAAAGCTGCTCACTTTCTTTCTTATAAACCTCCTTTATATGTTGAAATGCCACAATCAGGTCTCCCTAGAGCCTTCTCTTCTCCCAGCTCTACAGCCTGCACTCTTTCAGCCTCTCCTCTTGGGTGAGGTCTTCCATCCCTCTGATCATATCTCTGACCTGCCTCTAGACCTGGTCCAACAGTTTTACATCTTATTTTCGTGCCCCAGAGTTGGATGCAGTACTTCGGGTGAGATCTCACAAAAGTGGAGTAGAGGTGGGCCTGTACTGAGCTGTCAGTTTAGGAGAAAGTATGAACCACAAACTTCTAGTTCTTGGTTCCATTCATTTGATTATCAGGAACATTAGGAGTTTGGAGCTTTGTCTTCCAGCTTACCCTACGCTGCTGAGAAGCAAGCTAACATTTTGGCAGCAATGTGTTGTCCCCTAATGCCACAGTGAATCTGACTCTGTGACAGTACACCATCTCTTCCTTGTGAACATGAAGGAATTTGCCTGACCTCACCCAAATGTGAATTAATTGTAGTTGAAGGACTGTCCTTGTGGACTGTGTGGGCAGATGGAACACATCTTACTTCCTCCAGCATTATTGTTGCACTCTTTATATGTACGCAGTACTTCTGTATCTTCTGCGTATCACTTACATCATGCTATAAAGGCACAAAGAGATGGCTCTGAGGCTGTCTCTGATTATCCTTACCACTTTATAAAATGCTAAGCAAAAACTATTTTAAAGGAGTCTGTGTTAGTGCAAATAATGAAAACTGGCCATGTGAAAAGGAAAAAGCAGAAATGTGAATTTGGGATTCCTGGCATCCCAAAATAGCTTGTGGGTGAGTAGTCTTAAAAGACTGGGAGTTAGATGTGGAACACAGACTGCTACAGGAACTGTTCAGTTTCTGTAGAGTCAAGTGACTCTGAGCTTAGTCAATGATGGTATGAACATGCCACATGAAGTAGCACAGGGAACAGTGGTCTATCCATAGAATATAGCATTACAGCAATACAGAATTAACCAAAGAGTTCACTGGTAAATGGATTCCTCTGGATATAGGACAGCTGAACTCTCCTCTGCAGTATAAGATTTTAACACTACAGAAGCTGTTCCATCTGACACAGATTGTTGATAGAAGTGTTTACATCAATGTCTCCTATGCAAGATGGAGGACCATGTGTGATGAATCCATGTGTGATGAAAAGCCATTAACAAAACAGTTTCTGAATTGTGCCTATCTAAAGACCTGTTTAGGTTTGTTGAATGACATAAGCTTATGAGAAAATGAGATGAGGTTAGTAAGAAAATGCCATTTGTCTACTTGAAATAAAATGCTGTATTTTTTTCCCTGTCTTCAAGAGGATACAACCCCACTGACAGCCACCACCTCTGGAGTCACTGAGACAGAATCAACCACCAAAGCCACCACCACTTCAGGC
>NW_008670061.1:55437-76727 GCF_000695815.1 Acanthisitta chloris | reverse complement strand
ATATATATAAAATATAATCTCATATTGTAACTTACTCTTCAGTAAATAATGTGGTATCATAGGTTTCTCTATGTAGGTAGGAAATGCAATTGCATTCCCACACACTTTGGTGATAAAACCAACGAATATTGGCAGAAAGACTTTTCTTTCCTTATAAATTTCACCACACAACTCCAGTACACAGAATTGGTATCCCAGCAATCCCAACTCTTATGCCATTATAGAGCCACTAAAATATTGTGGCTCCCTCCCCCATCAGCATGAAAAGTGTGGGTGAATGAGCTTCTTCATACTACCTTATAAAAGCAAGTGAGTTTTAACCACAGAATTCTGCATTACAGTAAGGTCTTTTAAACACCATAAAACCAGGAAACAAAGCAAGGAAGACTTTTATGTTGCAGCTGCCTTGAATTCTTCTGTCATGCTCAGGTACTGTTGTACTGTGCATTCTTTTACTTTGTATGCATCTGTCAGTCAGCACAGCAGACAACATGAATGACATGAGGATATTTCAATGAGAGTTTAAACAGATTTCTGTCTGAATGCTTATGTCACTTCTCAGTCATGACTTATGGAAAGAAAATTTAAAACAGTAATTGCTAGAACTTGGCATATTTAGAGGACTGCAGAAGAGGAAAATAAGTTTGACATCAAACCACACTGTACCACAAACATCCATCTTATAAAGGATGATTCAGTTAAAACAAGAATTCCTCCCCTCAGCAGTCATTCAGTCCTGTTCCAGTTTTACAAACAGTGCCCAGTGATTTAGTTATACTTTTGGTATTTACTTTCAATTTTTAAACTGCAGTTTTGGTAAATTCAAAGCTTGCCAGAAGCTGGAGTCATTCACTGAAGTTTCAGATAAGGCAAGGGCATGTTTCCAGGCTGTGGAAAATCCCATTCCCTTTTCTGTCAAAAAGAGTTTGACTCCATGTTATCCAGATTCACCAGAAGGAGCCCTAGCTATCACACTGCTTCCTGAAGGCACCCACTCATTCACACCAGGCTCTGCTTCCAAACCCCTTTTCCTGTGGGCATAGTAGACTTGCCGAGATGCTGATGAATACACTCTAGGGTATTTACTGCTGGGGTGGAGGCAGAAAGGCTGGGGTCTAGCACCCCAGTTCCCTTTGGTCTCACAGGTCAGGGCTATATATACCCACCCACCACATTTCAAGAAGGCCCAACAGTGAATCTGTGGGAAGACAACAAAAGAGCAGAGATCACAGAGTCAATCTGCCAGTTCTGGGTAGATTGATCTTAACAGCCAGGGGTGGGGAAGCGAAGACTTGAGCACATGCACTTCTGTATCTGTTTCCCAATACAGAGTGTTGTTCTAGAAGCAGTTATTTAACAGGAGAAAATCTAAAGGAAGCTTAGGCTCCTGGGAATGTCCAATGAGCTACTTAATATGACATAAAATAGGAGCAGTGTGCATTTACTCAAAGCCAGGGCAGTGCACTGCACCAAGTCACACCATTTAGCTCACAGCAGAAATGACCCATGAGTCTGTATGATCTTAGCCTGACCTAAGTGTTGATCTGTTCACCCAGATGTCTCCTCCTCCCTGACCTCTCCTCAAGGATTTCATGTTCCTCTTCTACCTCCCAAACATCACTCTCACACATGCTCCAGTCATCTCCCATCCTGCTAACCCTCACCTCTGCTACCCCTACAACAACAGTGTTTGCCCCTTCGTCCTCTTTTTGGTAGACCTCGTTCCCCTGCTACTGGGAATTTATCTTTTTCTCCACCTTTGTCCTACTCGGCACACACAGCACACTAACACCACACTGCTAAACCTGAACACTGCAAATAACTTCCTGAAAAGGGTGCAGGTCCAAAGTTTCTTCAGGCAACTACCTTTTACAATAATTTTATAGAGATTTTAGGAAAAATATATCATAAATTACTAATCTGCTTGTGAGATTAACATCAAATAGTTTGTATACATCAGGAATATTACTCATGATCCAGAATATTCAAGAACTTTAGTCAAATACCTTCTAGGACTTCAAAGTCTTGCCAGTCCCCTGTCAATGGGAGCAGAGTATATTGATACATTTGAAGGTGTCACACAGATGGGTCCCTTGTTCCTATAATGCTTCAGATATCAGGCAGGCTTTAGAAGAGGGGGCAGCTATCATCTTCTATCAGTTGCCACTCAACAGGGGCTTTGAAGCCAAACAGGCCAGCCATGTATCTCAGACCACAATATCAACTCAGATAAAACATGTTACTCTATCAAAACTGGAGCTCATTTAATGTGCTACCTGCACACTGCATTAAAACGTGCCATAAGAAAGGAAAATATTTTAAATTTTGCACTTTTTGACATAATAAGCAAAGTCTCCTGACTACCATATGAACTAAGGACTTAAACAGATGTAAAGTGGCATCATATACTTGAACTGAAGAAAAAGATTTTTAAGTTGTACCATGCTGTACCTTCACTGGATCATATAAATTCAAATTCAGAGTTTGTCAGGGTAGACAAAGAAATTGCCTTTCCTTTGGGCTTTTTGACTTCTGAACAATAAACTAAGTTACTCCATAGTACCATGTAGACAATTAAACCAAAACAAAACCACCACATCTAAAACCAGCACATGAATATGTGGGAATGTAGAGATATTATTTATCTCCTCCTTCTTTATTGTTCTGAAACAACATTAATAATTCCCAAGTAATGAAATTCTGATGATTTTTAGAAGACACATGAATTGCTTGCATGGGATAACTTCTGTTAAAGCAATTATTTTTTTGTGCATTAGACACAGTGATGTTTCTCATACAGAGAAAATCAGAAGCATAGATTATGCAGCTAGGGAATTGTGTTTTGAAAAAATAGTGGAATCTTAGGTGAAGGTACATTGCACATTAATACTTACAGAAATTAATTGAAAACGCACTTTTTGTGAACACTTAATATGCAAGATTAGGACTCCTGATACATGGGACCTGTGCTAATAGAATTCTGTCACCTGAATATTCATTGGAAAATGTGAGAAAAGTGTGTCCAGAATCTAAGATGACCGGTGCAACATAAGCTTTCCACTACTGGTTCAGTGCTATTTGGAGAGCCTGTGATTCAAATTGCCTTTATACAGCATTGATACGCAAATTTGGGAAAGCAAGAACACAAGTGCTATGTTTTCATATTTTGCAAAGATCAAAAATGCATTGCTGCTCTTGATAACCTTTATTTTAAAATGAAAATACAAGCAAATTTTATATTATTATTATTATTAATGCTACTTAAACCTCCTGAGATGAATAGATAAGATTGTTAAATGAGTATTGTCTGTTGAAGCTGTGCAAATTTTGTCACATAAATATTTTTATTTTCGTTTTTCTTTATTTGGAAAATTAAGAATTATTTAATCGGCTCAGTGTGAGATGGGCTGTATCAGCCCAGTGAATGTGACTCAAATGCTGCTCTTGGTGCTGTAGGATCTAGTAAAGTACTATCTGTATCACAGACTACCTTTGAGAGAAAATTCATCTGCATGGACCTTTCTGCCTTGCAGCACACTCTGCCTGAAGACGAAACAGCAGTTCCTGCGGAAAAAAGGGTTTGGGAGCCTTTTGCTTTAAAGCTATGGTGAATAAATAAGCCAGAGCAATCCTGTTGCATCCAGGAAGGCAGGGCTGAGTCTGGGAAACCATAATAAGCGACAGCTCCCGTTTCTCACACAACATCTGCTGCAGTGGGTATTTCTCGGCGCGGATGGTTAACATGCTTGCTCAGTATGATTCAGGAAGCCTCTTCTCTGTTTCACTGGAGGAGCTCTGCTTCAAAGGGCAAACCTACTAGTCTCAGGAAATAAGAACCTGAAACTTTCAGAGAAAAGGATGTGGAGTAAACAGAGAGCTGGCAGATGTAGCTGCATGCCAGGGATGATCCCGCCAGTCCATAAATATTGATGACTTTGCAGTCTCTGAATGCAGATTATTCAGGACGCTGAAGGCTGCAGCTGCACATTCACAGCTTGCTGCTCTCTGAAGGAGCATTCCTGACCCGAGAATGTGCATACGCCTGTCTGAGAATCCCCCACTGCACATTTTTAACTCTGCTGAAACAACGCTTTCCTCCTACTGGAATTTATATTTTATCTTAATAATGCAAAAAGGCAAACAAAAGACTTGTTTTGCAAAACCCGTTTGCCCTGCAACAGTTAGAACAGGTCGCACTCAGAGAGGGGATGAAACTCTTCCCTTTCTTCCTCTATTCCATTTATTTCCTTCATATTGCTACTTTTTGTCTAAGACTATTTAATACAAACAAGCAGAAATGTCTAGAGAGCATGGTGACAGTTCATTCTGTGGTGTATCATGCATGACCTAAATGTATTTGGCAGATAGGAGGCAGTAACATCAGCAAAGAGCTGTCTTAGTTTGCCCACTTCCATTTGGGTATGGATCTAGTTAAATTCTGCGACAGACATCCTTAAGAGAAATTAAAATTCAGGCTGGATCCTAAATTCAATAAGTCCAAATTGGACCTGACATTCTGAGGACAATAAAGAAACCTAGGAAAGTGGTGAAGTCCAAACAAGGACAAGCCAAGCCACAAAGGATGCGGCAAAGTACTTCAGCATTTCTGAGAAAAAGTGAAGTATTAGAAGCTCAGAAAGCCCATCAGGGTTTGGGTCATGTTTTAAGGATAAAACTTGAAAGGCTACTATTTTACTCTAATCCTGTGACAAAAGTATTTATTATAATATATCACATATGTATATATGTATTTATGTATGCATTTATAGCTATATACGCATATATATACACACACACATAAAAACTCTACTTTCATCCTTCAGTCATGGCTATCATAAATTCATGCTTAAGGCCTGATTGTACCATATTAAGTAAGGTCTTACTCCATATGTACTTTTAATGACCTACCTGTGCTCTCTATCTTCTGTGTTCCAACAGGGTCATGATCTTTCAATCAGCATTTGCAAAAATACTCGTAGGTATAACATTGTTGCTTTAAGCACTCTGAACATGGCTCATGTGGAAAAAAGAGGCCCGAGCTCAAGCTATTAAACCAGATCTACTCTGGACAGCAATGACATGTGTTTTAAATTTTCACAGAACTTCAAACATGTATAAGGGCTTTCCTGAGAAGAGATGCTTCCCTTCACTGGGGTCTAGTACAGAAAGTGCAAATTAAATTAGGAGTGAAATTGGTCACAGGGGTGTAGTGTTACTGCATCTTGCAAGGAATCTTGTGCCTCAAACAGCATTACAGAATTATCATTTCTCATAGGTGTTTCTGCAGAGTGTGTCAGATACTACAGCTTTCCTGTTCATGAAAGGAGTTTGCTGTTAAAATGCCTGTTAAAAAGTTTGGACTTGACTTGCTGTTATAGATTACCATAAGCTATAGAGGTTAATCAGATAATTGGCAATTATTTTTTAATATTACTATCACCTTTAGTTCAGGTCCCATTTAAATAGACATAAAAATGTTTTGTGTGGGATGTTCTCAGCTTCTTCTGGAATCAAACGTCTTGTGTGAGTTCAGAACAGACCTTTCTAATGCAGCTGCATTAGTATTACTCTGTGCTTCTTTCTCTCTGGCTTCTGTGTCCTGGTTTTATTTTCAGCCAAATGTCAGTGCAAAGTCAGAAGAAGCAATTCCTGTTGAGCATATGCATGCAGCTGACCTGGAGATTTGCACGGAAATCTAAAACTGATAAAACAGTTTGAAGAAACTCTTCTGTGGACTCCCACCAACGCCATGTCAAACTGACTTTCTTCTTTCTCCTTTGCTCCCTTTTTTCCCTTTCTATACAGTTTGCTTGCTTACAGTAGGATCAGCACTAATGCCTTTCAAAACTTTGCCAGGGCTGGTGAAAGAGCTCTCTTAACTACAAGCAGGAGCATCTTGAATCGTTAAGGCAGCAAGATAAAACGCATGTTTGAAAACTTGGGACATAGTGATTCATTAGGGCTAGTCTTTTCTGTTATGGAAATCTCTGGAACTCCACACAAGCTGTAAGTGTTAACCACCTGTCCAGACAAAGCCTGGGGGACCTGAAACTGCAACTCTTCTTCAAGGAAACCTGCTGGATTGACACATATTCTTTTGCAGTTTAGGCTTTGTCCTCTGGTTCTCTGTTGGCTTTCATTTCTTTAATATTGTACTCACATGCCCACATTATTAATTCACTTTTATTTAACATTTTGATGTTATTTTTGTGTACTCCAGCACCTCAAGTCAGGGTTTTCTGCAGCTTGACAGATCTTCAGTTTTGCTTGACTACAAATGCTTCATCTTTTCTTTAACAATAATATTTATTTCTACATTCACTTCATAAGGTCTTAGTCTGTTGACACCAGCATGGTACCATTACCAATATATAAACAAAGAAAAATTATAACACTGAGACCGAATCAAACTTGTGCATAGTGTCTGTGGTTGAATTTTAAATGGATGCAGCTCCAGAGAGTTTATCCACATAAAAGTAATAATTAACATTCCTGAAGTAATAACAGCTCGGCCACATTTCAAACTGCTAGCTCAGACATTTGCATGCTTCCAATATGAGCACGATATGGCTCAGTCTTAAAGCTGCCAAAGCACAGCAGGTTACTCAGCATGCATAAAAAGAACTGACATTACATTCAGTGGGGACTTTATCTTGTTTGAATAATCCTCCCTACCAGATTATTTCAGCATGCAACGTGTTTCATTTAAGCAAAGTCAGGGAATGCAAAATAATGTGAAGTAATTATGCTATTAAATGTTGCTATTACTTTTTAAACCCTCTGTCTCAAAGCATAAATAGTTTTCTCAAGGCTAAAAATTGTCAGCAGAAGATCAAATGCACCCCTTGAGTAACCTCATTAAAAGCAAGGAAATTTCCTCAAGACTGAGGTTAGGCCCTTACCCCACTACGCAGAGAACTAGGGAAACCACAGGAGTAACAATATATTATTTACTTCCAGTTGGTATTAGTTTGTATTTCTAGAACACCCCAACCTGAAATTCTCAAAATATTTACAATGGTCTATAGAATAGAATAGTTCTGTTTATCAGCATCTAGCAAATGGCTAGTGATACTTCTCTGTGCTAATTCACAGCTGTAACTGTGTCCTGAAGAATAGCACCTGCCCATGTCAGCCATCAACTGTGGCTGCAATCTCACCAGGCTCTCTGGTTGGGGGAACAGAAATGACACCTTCAGGTATATTTAAAGAGAAACAGATGTCTAATGTTTCCCATTAATTTGTGTTTTGAAAATTCTCTCCCGCAGTGGCTAACAAATCACAGTGCAGCAGTTTTGAGTTCATCCCTAGGGCCCAATCCAGGCATTACACTGCAGAGGGACTTCCTGAGTAAGTATGTACAACTGCTGCTTCTAGGTCTGATGGCAATCTCTTACAGAAAAATATAATGAAGTACTAGATTTAGTAGTGACTGTGAGCCATTCAACCAGTAGACTTTAATTACCTCTGATTACTATTTGATGATCAGCTATGCTCAACAGGAGTTTGTAATCTCCTCTCCTTACCCCCTACAGAAGGCAGCAGTGGATCGTTACAGTGAATGAGGCAGCTATTGTCATTTTTATTGGAAGTACAAAAGAGGCCTTTTGTCCTTAAATACAGTTTATTCCTAGCCAAGATCTAAGCACAATGGGAAAAACAAAAGGGAAGAAACTCACCCAGGACTGCTAATTGACAAAACATTCATAAAAACTGCTCACTTTCAAGCTGCATTACTTTTTAACAGCTTAACTGCAGCACTCTTTTGCCTTCCTATATTATTTTCTGTTTATTTTCATGGCTTTTTGCAGTGCCTCAGCCCTCAACGGGAAGCATTCCTTACAAACGTACCTTGTGTTGTTGTGACAGTGTCACATGGCTCATTGTAGGAAAGACATGCTGGGATTTATAAGGCAGAGGATTATTTACTAACTCAACAAATGAAAAATCCTATTTCAGATTTTGCAAATGAGTATGTCATCCAGTGAATGCCATCTGAGCAGTTATGCAGAGTCAGTTTTACTTGTACCAGCTGATATGAACATGTCAATCTGGTAAAGCATTGATACTTGGATGTAAATTTAAGCTCATGAGCAATTACATATGATTTCAAGTGCTGTGTTGGATTGGGGCCACAGAATCTGAAGCAGAACTTGTGGAACTTGATCAGAGTATTTTAAATAACTTCAGTGGATTCTGGATCAGGTCCATGCTGTCTGCTAGAGGTATTGGCTACATTTTTCCAAATAAAAGAAGTTAGGCATAATATATCAAAACCTTTGATCCAGGACTAGCAGGCCCAGGAATTAAGACTCAGTCCCTTTATATGATGAATTTACAGATTTCCTGTCTTAGGAAAGCATGAAAAACACTGACAAATACTTATGTTGACACACAAATAAGTACAGGAGACCAAAGGGTAGAAAAGGCATTTTAATCCTCTGAAAATATTGAACCATTCCAGAGTAGAGAGAGTCTAATGATTTCAGTCCACAGTTGTTTATATAGCCCTAAACCCTGTATCCATGATGACATTTCATTTTACATCATTTGTTTCTTTAATCAGTTGTGTTTCATAAAAACGGTCTTTCAGCCAGGTCAGCAGGGAATATGCTGAGCTACCATGAGCAATGACTGGAGTCACTGATTTCATCTGCCTGCTTTGCAGACAGAGCATGTCCATGTGATCACAATGCAGCTGCCTGGGGACCACTGTCTGAATCCTCTGTGTATCCCAATACATTACCCTGCTCAGGCTTTCAGCAGTAGGATGTGTTTATTCATCCCTGGCCATTGGTTTAAAGAACACTCTATAATTGGGTTTGGCCATTTTTTAAAAATTATTTAATCCTCTTCAATTGGGCCAAGTCTTGTCTTCGTAACTAAATCATGCAAATGTTTTCTTGATGTCTATGGCACCCTTTGTCTGTGCTGAGAGTGTCAGGTTTGACCCTGATCCAAACTAATTGAATTGGTCCTTCTGCTATGGTAATTACTGTAGTATTTGAGTGCCTTCCAATACCCATTAAACAATGTGACTTAGGTGTCATTTCTTTTTTCATCTTCCCCCAGAGGAGATATGTACGCCGTATCTATGGCTTGGTGCTGTATGTTTAGCCATTGTTTTCATGGCAAGTTTCTCTTGGAATATCAATATAACTTCCAGACTCAAAAGGGGCAAATATCTTTCAGGTTAGCTGGTTATGCTGAAAGCACTTCATTCATTTAAACTCGTTATATTCAACAAAATAGACAACCAAATGAAAAACTCAACATATGCATATATATATATATATACATGTATATAATTTCTTTTAAGGAAATATTTCTTCTACAGAAATAAAAGAATCTAACATGCCCCTTAGATTTTTAACGGGTCAGCTGCTAATCGGTATTTACAGCTGCTAAAACCTCTTTTCAGCATTGAACCAAACAATCCCCTGGCTCCAGTTACTGTTACCCAGAGAGTAGCTGACAAGGTATAGCAGCCACAAACAAAGAATTCCAGACAGAAAAGAAGAAAAGTAATTTATTGATTCTTCTGATCCCTCCTTGCTTTTTATTACTGTTGGATGGTTTGAGCAGAACAATCCCAAATTCTCCTGTCTCTACTTGTGTTCATTCAGATTTCTCCAGCACAGTTCTTTTTAAAAATAGCCAAAACCCACTAATCAATTTGGCAGTTTTCAAGCAAAATTACCTCCAATCAAACATTTCTTTTACCAGGGTGCATGCTTGCATCTACTGAGTAACTGAATGAAATTCCTTCCATCTGCTGTCATCGCACCTGATTAAACATCACTTACATACTGTATTTCCAATATTTGTATTATTTTTTGTACTGATCACTTGCATGCTGGTACTAATCAAAGAGCTGCAGCTGTAACTGCAAGAACACTGAACTTATTGTAAAATACCAGACAGAAAGACAGTCTCTGCTCCAAAAACTGTATCTGATTTCAATTGGACATGGACAAATGTTTCCATATTTCTCCTGCTATTCTTCCCAAAGTGATGTTCAACATAGCTTTGGTGGCCTGAAGCTTCCCAAAATGCCCTACAATCTGTCATAGCCCTTGTGACTACTTGGAGATACCTGGAGGTGATGCAAGATCATGAAAATATCTTGCTGCTGAGCTGACTGCTGAACTCTTCCTCCTTCCACTAGAGATTGGCACAGGTTAGCATAGATCTAAGAATTTAATGTCTGTATTGGTTTATTGTTTGATTTATAAGTGGAGACACAGAGCAGGATTATTTTCATTGAAAATGAACCTTGTGATTTTTGACATCATTGCTGACTAAGGAAAGGAAATAAATTTCAGTCTTTTATCAACTCTATTGCGTGCTGCATCATCACACAACAACCAGGGAAGTAAAAATAACTAAATAAAATGCACCTCTCAGTACAAAATATATTAGTAATTTAAGTGTTAGAAATCTGTTAATTAACAGGAATATAAATGCTAGGTTAAATGACCCAAAGACTTTCTTTCCCTTTTTTTTTGCAAATATTTCCAACCTACTTACGTTTAAAAGGCAAAAGTCGTACTCATGTTTTGTAGCTTAACAGCTAAGTTGGATACCTATCTTCCTTGAAAAAAATATTACACTGAATCTATTGTCATTGAGTTGAGAAAACAACTCAAAACTTACTGATTTATATGCTTCTTGAGTTGCACTTGCAGATCATAGTAACCAAGACATTCTTATGGCTCCCAATTCCTCTCAGCCCTACAGAATCAGTAAGATAGGTTATATTTTTTTCTTGCAAAGAACTAGAAGGAACTGTTTACTGGATTTCAGTCCATTAGACTCCAGAGCTTACACAGGTGTCAGAGGGCATTTTGTGGCCTGCAGGCACTTTAGTGCTGCTAGAGACAACTGAGGGGGTAGAATGCCATGTAACCTCAGTGACATGCATTTATCAAACTGGCAGCTAAGAGACTCCTATTTATAGTGTTGTATGTAGATCTCTGGAAGATAACAGTCATACAAACCCACAAGCTCATTTTTGCCTCTTTTTTTTTTTTCACCCTGAGTAAGGCTCTGCTCCAAGGCTGGAAAGTCTCTGAGACTCCACAGGAGTGTTACCATGGAGTTTCATGGGCTTGGGCTCAAGCTGTAAATATTTAAGAGGAAATAGTAAAAGGAAAACCAAAAGATGGCCAGATGCCCAAATGAAACCATCTAGAGCCTACATGAGCTGGAGATAAAGTTAATGTGATATTCAAGATAAAGTAAACCCAACATTTTAATTAACACATTTTCAGGTCCTATCACAAAGTTGCACTTGCCTTGGTAATGGAATCAACCTTTCTTTTAACATTCACTTTCCCTCAGCAAAAGCAGCTTTCAGCAAGAAATCCGGGGGTCGGATGGGGTGGGGTGGGGATGGGGTAGTCACTTTTCTTAAAAAAAAATTAAATAGAAAGAAAAAGCACATAAAAATATGAATTTTGAAAGCCAAGCCTTGGTTTCCCAGTGGGAGGAAGTTCAAGTGTGCCAATTTCCAATAGCTCTGGGTTGGGATGCTGTGAGCATGCATGGTGTTTATTGACTTCTAAATTAAAGCAGTCAATCTCACAGAAAAGCAGAGTAACACAGGCCATTCTTTCAGTTTCACACTGTGTGTGTAAAATAGTAACAATCAGCAAAATTTCACTGAATGAGCTGCCACCAGTGCAGCCATAAGATACTTTAGAACAGGAGAAGAACATACAGACAAATGTGCTACCCCTTCTTTGTTTATCTTATTATTCTACTTCTCATCTTTTTTCACTGTATCACTGAATCAATCCCATCCTTCTCCACAACTTTCATGTCTCTTGGATTGATTTATATTTGTTAGTCACTTCAGTCACTCTCCTTCATTTGTTAACTTTTTCCAGATGACTCTTAGCAAAACTGTGTGAATAATTCACAATGAACCATTTACTCAGCAAATTTGCCTTTTTATGTTGTTTTCCTCCAATAGATTCTTTGTTAGAAAGTCTTCGCCCACCATGGGCTGGCATTGCAGGTGAGTGCTTGTGTAGCTACTCTTAAGCATGAAATGCAGTAGAGGTTCCAGTCTTATCCTTCAGCCAAAACTATTGCCCACCAATTATCAGGAAAACAAAATATTTTGAGATGTCTGTGGTACAGCTCACTTAAATTCTTCCCATCAAGGCAGAGGAGAGGAGTATGTCTTTTTGCTATAACTTGTCTTCTCCTTCTTCCCAAAGCCTAGTCTGGATCTTACAGGCTCCAGTATCTTTTCTTGGTCACATTGTACTACCCAGTATTTAAGCTCCAATTAGTTTCAGTTGTTCTCTGTGAAATTATCATAGCTTAGAAACATACAGTCCCAGTTACAAAGCCAACGCTTGCTTTCTGCAATAGTTTTGCAGTTCCCTGCTTCTATGACTTCCTGCTAGGAAACTTGTTACTGATGTATTCCATCCCAGCAAACACAAAACACAGAGGAGAATGAAAACACAGCCCACTGAAGCCCCTTTCAATGACTGATTCCATATTTATTGCTTTGGTGCACGCTCGGTTTTGTTCATTTGCTTTTTACAAAATAATTCACTTAGTACCTCCATTAGCTTTCTCACTCTGATGTAACAGGAGGAAACACTGCCCTTCTGTGTGTGTGCAAAAACTCACACGCTCTGGGACGATCGCATGTTGAGGATGCATCTCTAGTACTCTTAAAACTCCTTTTTTATTTTCCCAGAGTTCTCCTATGATCTGTGAATGAAAAATGCCTGCAGCTTATACCTTATCTTACACAGCTGATGCAGCTATTTGTATATGACTGAATTAGGTTATGTTAGGAAGGCAGGCGTGCAGACACCGCAGTGTTCATGAGAGAATGTGCTGCCTATCTGCTCTGCTATGCACGCTGCTCGAGAGGAATTGGTCAAACCTGTCCTCAATCAGCCTGCATGTGGTTTCCCTCTGCTTGCACAGATCAGACAAGGCAACAGGAAGCTACTTATTTATTAGCATGGACTATATTTTCTAATGCAGTGACACATTTGATCTAATACCTCCCCATGCATCTGGGTTTTGTGGTCTGTAGAGCAGATGGATGAGTGGTGGTGCACACACACACAGAGTCTGGTTTCTACCCACAGGTGAATGAACTCAGCAAATATGATACCTAAACAATACACAGCAAATATGTCTTCAGCTGACACTATTTCAGCCTCAATAACCAGGTGGTTGCTGGATTTAAAAGAGGTTGGACCTCTGTTTTGCCATTGACTCTCTAAGTGGTATTTATGAAACACTCAAAAATATTTCCACAGGAAACAGCTCATGGTTAGGAAATTCACCCAGAAGGGGACGTCTCTGCCCCAATGCCTATTTGCACATTTTGATGTGTACCATAAAAATCATAAACATTTCTTTGAATAGGGACTGGAAACTGAGTTCACCCTGCTGTCTAAGTAACCTAACAATAGGCTAAACAGGCATGTTCTTTCTCCTTTTGCATCTCTGGAACATCAACTCTCTAACTTCTTAATTTTGAAAAAAACACTCAGTGTCATTAAGAAAACTATATGCCACTCATTTTCCCATGGCTTAGTGGTTAGGCACACTCAGCAGTGAAAAGATGTTTTAATCTCTAAATGAGGAAAGCATAAAAGTCATGTGTTCTCCATTCTGGGCAAGCAATGTCACCACAGCATTCAACAAAAACACCATGTACCATCATCATGGTCATCTCAAGAGAAATTGACCACAGTGACATTTTTGTGAGGGACTAGATCATTTTGCTGCCTGAGACACTGGAAATACCTACATGATAAAGATCCTCAAGAGATTTTAGTACAACCAAAACTGTTTTCAGCATGTCATTTGGACTGACTGTGGACATGGTTATTTAGCTGGCCAAAGCAGGCCAGTTTAGACCTGCACAGAATTATAGAGAAAACTGATATTTTTACCAAAATGATTAATGTCTTGAGACCCTTATAGGCTATTGCAGAAAAAGAAACACTCTTAGACATTCAGTTCTTCAAGACAATGAATTTTTAGCTGTATTTACCTGATTTCATCAGAGTTTTTTTCATGGTATCATTTAGCTCTTTTAGCACCTCTTTTAGGAAATGAATCATGCCCTGAAAAACAGTTTCTTTCCACTGTCTGAAGACAACCTGGCTTGGATGTAGTTATGTGCAATGTAGGCATCAGTATGTTCTGATTAATCCCTCCCCAGACACATACAGAACTGAACCAAATGTGCTTTACTGCTAGATAGCAGCTGAACAGACCCTTTTGAATGATAGTTTTGGACTTAGACCCTCTGTTTCTAAAAATATGATGCTTTTACCCCTTAAGGCTTTCCTGGTCTCTGTCTTTGCTAACCCTGTTGATGAACACTGTGATATATGAATGAAATGGCATATAAACTCCTACTGTGAAAAGTATACATTTCATATAAAACAATTGTATGCTGTGTTTGATAGAAATTGTGGAGCAATCTGATGTTTCACCTGCTGAAGGAATTTTTTTTTTTTTGGGTATTCCATTGTTATCATGACGTAGACAGTTTTGATACATTTGAAGTTCAAACACTGGGGATAGACACAAAGTTTAGAGTGAGAATGACTGTTTTAAGACAATGACAGGGTAGAATGGAAAACACTACATTACTTAGTCATTAAGCATCTGAGCCTGTTTCCATACAAGTTAGACATTTTCAGAGGTCTTTGCAAAGCTCAGCTAAACACAATGCTTATTCAGTTGATGAAAAATACTGCATTTTCTCTCCTGACAAATCTGACTCCTGGGTGCTTATTAATACCTAGCATTGTAACAGCTTACATTTAGCTTCCTAACGCATGCCAAAATTCAGAATATAAATTTATATAATTTTCTTCATTAAAAACACACATTCAAAATGAAATAAGTTTCAAGACTCACACTTTTCAAGACAATTGATGTATGGGTTTGCCAGACCTATCGCTTTACTACACAGACCATTTTTGTCCTTTTAATGTCACAAGCATGTGAAACCCACAGCCATAAAATAAAGTTTGCCTAGTGATTTTTCCCCCATAGAAAAAGTATTCAGTGGTTTGCACAAAAGTTCCACTGAGATCTGAACTGCTGCATATCAATGGGCTGGTGAATTTCAAGGAAACACACAATTCTTTATTTTAATCATCTTCTCCTGTGCACTGCCTACCTTTATACACATATTTGATTTGGAAGCACTCATAGTTTTCATACCTTCATTAATCATTTGGAATGAACACTGGGGAGCTTTTGGGAAATTTAAGGGGATGACATCATGATCAGGATCCTGAAAATAATAGTTAAAAATGACAGGAGAGCACAGCTGGGAAATAAAGCTAAATTTTGTCTGACTAATTACAACTTTTTAACCCACAAATCAATATGATTTTTTTCAATACTGTTGTGCAGTTGCTCTTTTATGAGTACAACTTCAGTGTGAAAAAATATACAAGATGCAATTACAATAGACAAAATGTTGGTAAGAAGAGATCTATCCCAAAAACCTTAGTTCACTGTCTTCCTGCTATGGGTTACCCTGGGGAAGTAATTTCTGTCTGACTGGTTAATCTATGAAGTGATCCAAAGCTGTATGTGGATTTCTTGTTTTCCCCCACAGGACTGAAAGAGACTACATACCTTCTCCCCTGTCCTCATCATTAGTTGCACTGAATCTTATAGTCAAAGAATTCAGAAGGAATGTGAAAAAAATTAAAAAGGAAAATGGAAAAAAGACTACAAAGTGTCTTGGACACATACTGCAGTAAAACACAGGTGATTGAACTAGCCTGTAAGAAATACAGTTGTTTAGCAAAACAAGTAGTTTATGCTCCTCTTATCAGCAATGACTTCATGAGCATTTCTAGAATTCTTAACTAAGCACAGAACAGTTGATCCATGCTGAAGAGAAATATAGCTGAAATTTTTCCAAGTTTTTATTACTTTTCCAGAAGAATAATATGTCCTGGTTTTTCCAGCTGCAGATTGGGCAAGTTCCATTTAGCGAATGTTTTTAAATCTCCCAAGTATTAACGTCAGAAGTAACACAAGATTCATTAGCTGAGCTTAAAGTAGTTTCTGGAGGTGCTTTTGATGGAACACGAGCTCATCCATGGTGCATAGAGGACATGGCAGATTACTATTCATACAAAAGGGCAACTATTTGCTAACGTATACACCAGGAAACTTTGGAGCCAGCCATTGAGATTCAGGACAAACTGTGTCTGACTGAACACTAAAGTTTCAGCATTTTGACATTGCTCTCAATTTTCTTGGCTTTTCATCCAGAAAGCAATGATTTAAAGACTAAAGGCTCTGTTTAGCAAAAATGTTCCACTGCTTTTGCAGTGCTTAAGCCAAGAATGTCATGAAATAGCTTTTTGGCACCCAGATGAGCTATTAAGCAGCAGCTCAGCTGGGACCCCAAACCAGGTGCCTCCTGCAGAGAGCACTCAGGAGGTAGACTTTTCATGTTAACAGCTCTCTCCAACCCTGCTCTTCTCCTAGACTTCATTCAGATCTGTGACCTCTCCTTCTGCAAAAGCAGCTTTCAGAAGTCAGTCCTTTCAAAGACAAATGGTCTCCTGAGCATCATATTGTCAGTTATGTGACTATAGTGACTTCTCTTCCTGCTGCTGAGATTGCTCATGGCTCTCTACACATAGTAGGTAACAGCACATACTGAAATTAGCCTGATTTCTGGATATGAACTGAGTAGTGGTTAATCAGCAGCTCCTTCGGCATGTTCTGAAAGTTTTCAGTGGGGCCCATGTGGTCTTTTCATCACAAGCCAAATTTCATGTGGTCATGAAGAGAGCAGGCAAATCAAAAATGTTCTTATGAAAAAAAGGTAGATAAAAAAATAAAGGCTCACTTTCACAACCATGATTAAATGAAACATACACTTTTGCCATCTGATTAGAGATGAAGGAATACTTCCAAAAATATTTGCTGAAAGTCACCTAAAGATTTCAGCTGAGGAGGAGTTTGGGGAAAAGGTGTTGGGAGGGATAATGAAGCTGCCTTGTTTATGTTTTCAGCCTTTTTTCATTTTCTGTAAATATATTGCAGCAACACTTGCCAGAGGAGTAGGCTGTAAATCAGTATTGTATATTTGCAGAACATCAGATTCAGGACCACAAGTGCTCACATGTGAAACTACTCAGAGCAATCAGGCTTATCCCCAAACCAGGAGACTGTAGGTGTCCACTCAAAGCAGCTTCACCCTGAATATTTTGCTGTTTACCTTGGAGATAAAGTAATAAGCAGCTTCAGTGTAGGAGTTGCACTCAAAATAGGCTGGCAGGAACATTAACATCTAACTGAAAGTGTTTTCTATCTTCAGTTCTCTTTCAGAGACTAGTAGTCCCAGAGTGAGACACCAACACATCTTAATGCCCTCAATAGCAATAAACAATTACACTGGTAAAATGTTCTTGTATTTATTAAGTTTCATCTCATAAGAGGAATATTTGAGAAAAGTAGTCACCAGCCAAGTGGACAGGTGGCAGGGCTTATCTTTTGTCAAAAGGGCCATATTAGAAAGGGAAGCAATTTAACACTGTGTCAGTGCCAATCAGTATTACTTTCATGGAAGACTGTAAACAGAGGACTCTCAGGCACTTGCTAATTAATTCACATGGAGATATTGCTATCAGATACTAAGTACGTGATTAGTCATGGCATCTTTGATGTCCACTTTAACATAATTATCACAAAAAACAAAAGGATTGTACCATTAGAAGCAAGAATTGTACAGTTTTGAAAATGCTTACAAGTAATATATTTCTGCATTCACCATGATAGTTCTACCCTACAGAAATTTAGATACTGTATTCATATTCTGCTAGGCAACTGTAAATTGCTCTGAGCAGAACAAAATGACATGTCCAAATGTCTCTGCCTTTAGGAAAGCATGGCTTAGCTCCATTTTTTATGTGAGATACATATCCTTTCCTTCAGTTTTCTGTTGTGAATGCTAGTAATTTGTTTCTTCCATTTAGAAACGTTATGAAACAGAGCAACTAATACTACTCTCAGTGATACTACCTATCATTCTGGGCTTCCTGTTCAGCTCTTCCTCCCTTGCTGAGCAGAGAGTACACACATGGAGCCCCAAGGCATCACAGATTCATTTTACAAGTCTAATGTTAAAGTTATGTGCTGTTGCAAGCTAGGCCAGCTCCTAAAATGCATGTAAAATCAGAGTAAAAGGAACCCTGTCTGGCAGCTGTGAAAATTTTCACTGCTAGTGCAGTCAAAGCAGATGCTCCAGCTTGAAGCAGCATTTGGCAAAGCAGCTGCCAAATTCTGGGCCGTCTGGATGGAGGGTTGTCCAGGTTGGCACTCAGTGCCAAGGCTGCTGCATGCCCTGTTCCCTCTGCCAACATTCAGATTTGTTGTGTTTGGGTGTTATTTGCATAAAGTGACAGAGCTGGAAAAGCATGTGGTGATAAACCTGGCATGATTCCGAAGGAAGATGCTTAAAAGAAACAGCATATACCTAGATTATAGCTCAAGTAATTCCAACCTTCAAGTGAGCCTATAAACTACATACCAAACCCTTACACAGCTGAAAGCCACAAAACACATACCACATACCTCAGGGAGGATAAGAAGTGTTCACAATTGGCAATAGCAGGCAGTGGCTGTCCAGGAGTCCCTCAGCCTCAGCCCCATCCCCAGGAGGTCAGGGCTCAGTTTGCATTCAGGAGCTAGTATAACCCAAAGGTGTTGGAGCTGGCAGCCCCTGTGGCCTGTTTATCAACAGCTGACCTTCAGATGCTCCAGCACATTGTGTCTGAGCAGCATCTTGTTGCTGGTCTCTTAACATGGCCCCAACACATAAGTTCAAGTGTGAAAAACTATGAATGTGTGCTCAGTGTTTAGCCAGCCGTTATGCAGAAGGATACCTGATCACACTTTTTATCTTGTCAGGTAAAGAATACAAGAAAAAGCCCCAAAATAGGAAATATTTATCTGTTGGAGAAAACATTTTCTAAGTCTGTCACTGTATTACTTTTGGCTGAGAGACAGCCTGAATCCAGTGGGACTTGGGCTGTTGGCTTCAGTGGAACAGATTTGAGCCTGACACACTGCTAACAGAAAATCTTCCCAAAAGGCCTGAGCAGGATGACTCTGCAGCTTGTAGAACAACCTGGGAGAGCAGGATGACTCTAATCACACAGAGAAGTTAACAGCAGTACTGAGCAGAGAGTGCCTGAATGGGAACTCTTTGTAAGTATGAACTCTACTTCATCCAGATATATTTTAAAACATAAATACATGTATATGATTAAAGAAGTGGCAGGTCTATTTGACTTTGCATGCAGTAATCTAAAGCAGTTTCATATGGTAACTAGTGAAAGGTGGAATCACAGGTGGGTTGGCCTAAACTGAGTTTAACCCCCTTGGAAAAAAAAAGCATATTATACTCCCTGTGGATCAAATATTCTGTTCATACTAGGCTGTGTTAGGCTGTGTGATGTGCTTTGCTTTTTCCACTGCTTTAAATGTGTATTTTATCATACATTTCCAGGTGGTTTCCTGTGCAAGGTTCAAAGGAGTCTGAGAATTGCTGAGTGAAGTTGTTTTTCCTGGGTGAAAAGATGAAATATTTGAAATGCCTTGCAAGGGCAGCTAATATAGAAAAACATTCCCATTAAAAGATCAAATTCCATTCCACAGGAACTGATTTCCTTATGATAAGAGTAGGAAATAATTGAGGTATAGTAGATAGTGTGTGTGCTACAGGAAACACTAGTGAAGAAGACTTCTCAGGGACTGCAAATAAGGCATCACTTCTGCTTTGGTAGTTTTGCTGTTGCTTTTTCATCAGGTAAGACAGAAGAGCACAAAAGACAAAGGGTAAATTTAATGTGGGCTTTTTCTTCCTCTGTGATTCTTGCACTCTTGGGCTCTTGGGCTCTCTTACCTTGCCTACCCATGTTAGGTGCAGGGATGTTTTGGAATTTTCAAAGCTGGCTGTGAGGAAAGAAATCACAGACCACCTCTGAGAAAGAGAAGAGAATCAGTGTCCCTTTTGTGCCTCCTGGAATTGCATTGCCTTTTCTCAGTATATTTCCCAGGACAGCCCATTCTGCACCCTTCCAACATGAGCTCCGAGAGCCTTGACCAGAGATGCATCTCTGGATGCTCTGAAAGACCACAGTCATTCAGAAAACACATTTTTCCCTTCAAATAGTGCTTTGAAAAAACAAAAAGCAAGCAGGTTTTTCTCAGAATGAAGCCAGATTTTTGTGCTTGTTTCTGGCTGCCTACCTATATACACAGTCTGGCTTAATTTATTCTCAAAACACAGTATTTAAGTTGGGGATAGAATATTTGGCAGTTACATTTAAGATGTAATGAACAAATCAGTTTGTCATCAGTTTGTAATGGTACAAACATTTGGAGTATTGCAAGGCTGCTTGAATAATATTGTGCTCTCCAAAGTAAAATGTTAGCATTTGGTTAGTGGCAACAGTGGGTAAAAATGAATTCTTGTTGCTGGAATGTTACATTTCTATGAGGTTAACCACACTTTGGCCAGCATCAAGCCAGAAATTAGCCTCTCGGCTGCTAAGACGGCAGCCTAAATGTGCAGATTCGATAAAGAAATCCTCCACGGTTCCAGCTGTTTGAGCCAATTCAGAGAAGGGATAAGGGAGTTTAGCATTAATTTAGACTTAGTTAAACTAGGTCTAAAATTGCCCCTCTCTATGTTATTGATACAAAAATATGGTACAGCTGCTCATTATGATTGTATACCTTAATCAGAACGCAAATTCCTTAAACGAATTCACACAACTCCAGGGAATGACAGCTGGAGTCAAGTTTGAGCACAAGTGGTTACCATCAGCTCTGCTCCTCAGGCAGAACTTGTTGAACCAACAGGAGCTAGAGTTCCCACATACCTCCCATTATAAGGACCAGTTTTTAAATATTTATGAATTTGCTGAATTTAAATCATTCAGGCAGAACGACTTATTGCTGCAAGATTTGTTTCCACTTATACAGTTCATTAAAGCAATAGAGATTTGTGCACGAGCATGTATCTGAAAAATTCAGACCCTACTAATGACCCAGGCATGGTCACTGATTTTATGGTGAAGAAACATCTGTATTTTATCTGTTTCCTTTAAACATTTAAAGAATCTACAAGAGCTTTTTCACCCTGTACCCAGTCACTACCAATCCATGACAATACAAAAAAATCTGCACATGCTTGACATTGTATTTTTGAAGTGTCTCTTTGAGTCTTCAAAGGATGTTTTTTT
>NW_008670061.1:54759-55373 GCF_000695815.1 Acanthisitta chloris | reverse complement strand
ATGAATTACAATAATAGTTTTGACAGAAATTTCTTTAACTTAAATGGAAAAATGGCAGTTCATATGTCACTGGCTTCCCAAAAAAAGAACATCCTCACAAGTATCTGAATGTTTATCCAAAAAAAATTCCCTTTTATCTTTGATTTGTATCAACCTATTTGAGGTCTGAATTATTTAAGGGAACACAGATGTGACCATTGTCCCATACACATTCTTATTACAATTAGGAAACAATATTGAGCCTTTTGATACAGAAGAGGAATCTGTGATCTGACTTATGTTATTAGTTAAAATAAGGCTTAGCAAGCCTTAAAGTGATATTATTGAGGAAGGGTTTTGCAAAGGTTGTCATTTGAACACACGGGTGATTTTTTTCGATTGCCCATATTTTATCAAAATATGTATTTGATAATGGAACACAAACAGTTTATCAGTTATTAAAACCAGTCAGATGCATGACACATTTTAATACATCATTAAGTATGTCCTTCAAACATAAAACTAGATACTCAAGTAGTTAGGTGAGCTTTATCTCTAGGAAGGAAGGAAGGAAGGAAGGAAGGAAGGAAGGAAGGAAGGAAGGAAGGAACAGAGAGTGAGTGAGAGAAAGAAAG
>NW_008670061.1:51791-54742 GCF_000695815.1 Acanthisitta chloris | reverse complement strand
AAGAGCAAAAGAAAGAGATAAGAAAGAGAAAGAGAAACGGAGCTGTACACTCTCTCACAAAGGCAATTACAAGGAAACAGCTACAAACATTATGAGCATAGAAAATAATTAGAGAAAGGCATTTGTATTTAGCTTTTATGCTTAGAAAATTCTACAGTATTCTTTTCGTTAGGTTTATGAATGATTTAAGAGGGTCACAGAGATAAGAAATGAAAAGTCAACTATAAGTGTTATTTCAAAAATAAGCAGCTTATTGGTAAACAAGGCAGTTAGGTGTCCAGTGTGCACCAATGCTTTGTGAAATCAAAATTGCTTTTGATTTCATAGGAGTCAATGGAATGGAGGAAAATAAGTTACTGATTATGAAGCCCTTCAAAAATTCAGAAGAGCTCCTGCTCTAAGTTAATTGGAGCATTGCCAGTTGGAGCAAACAGGCAATATTCCATCTGATCTGTTCAGGCAGCTATACACATAGTAATAAAAGAATAACCTCAACATATGGGCACTAGTTACTGTCCATTACAGGACACAAAATAAATGACCTACACTATAGAGACAGATTTGAAAATATCCATTTCTATAGGTATTAAGAAAAGGCTTTACTCAAATACTGTTAACATGAGTATAGGATACACTAACAGACCCTGTCTAAAATATGCTCTTTTTCAATAGTTTGGGCTTAATTTCTATGAGCAAATAGACTGAAAAAACAAAAATGTTCCTGCTTTGTTTTCAGCTGGTCTGAGCTGATCTGGCTCATGGAGAATCTGCAACAACAGTTGCACTGGTGCAACCAAGAGTGGAGACACTGCTTCCCTATGCAAAGGTGCAGCTGGCATCCAAGGGTGGACCAAGGTGGACAAAGGAATATTTTAAGCCCATATCATCACTGCACATCATAACTGGTCAAATGATATTGCTGCACCAGGTCCTAGATATCCTGTACTGTGCTAAGAGTTTGATATTAAGCAGCTTGTAAGTTATACATATTTTGAAACAGGGTTTTCTCAGTTTAAAACATAAGTAAAAAAATAGCTAATACCTCTTATAATGAAATTGTAACATAAAGCCATTCCCAGTTAATTTGTGATCAGTCATAATCCTAGCCATGTAAATAGCAATTGATTGTAAAAAAATCTCAGTTAAAAATGTTTACATTCTCGTTTTAAAAAGCATCCATTTCTTGTCAGTATGAAATGGAGTCATTCTTCTGCTGATAGTTAGGCGTCCACTCTGTGCCAGTGCCCTCCTAGACACAATGAGATCATTTGTGCAGCAAATAAGTACACAGTGTGGGAACATTTTTCCTGGAAGCAAATAAGTACACAGTGTGGGAACATTCTTCCTGGTTTTAACCATGCTTTAGTCGAGCTCTGAGAAAAATGAAGAATTATTATTTCCACTATGAGGTGCTTATTGTCACAGAATCTGGATATTTTGTGAGCATGACTGAATTTATCTTCCAGCATTTACTAACATAAGGTATAACATTCCTATTTTAAAAGTGGAAATAACCAAGAGTGGCCGAGTACCTAAAAGCAGACGACTCGGACCTGTTTTTCTTGGAGTACTTAACATTTTATAGCATGCTATAGTTTCACAGCACAACTTCTGTTGACTCAGCTGCCTTTCTGAGAGCTCAGCACTTCTAAAAGTAAGACCTCAGGTATTTTGAAATGGGTGCTCAAATCTGAGGAAAACACAGCCAGTGACCACCAAGTGAATGCATTGGTGCTTAATTTGCCCACCGTAGTCAGCAGCTCACTAGCAGGGCAAGGGACCGAATTCAATTCACCAAAGTGGTAATTTGCTCTCTCAAGAGCACGATTTTCCACCTTCTCTAAATATCTGCCTTACCTTTGGCTCTATCAAGTCATGGGCAGGAGTACTTTGTCATAGATGACTTGCACACATTGATGGTCACTTTTGCTAAATACTACAAATTCAGTGTAGCTTTTCTGTGTGGTATTAGATAAAGATAATACATTTTGCAAGATGCTGAGGGCTTTTAGCAAGATAGCAGTCATGCTCCCTTTCTATAGAGCCTGGCTTGTTGAGTATGGTCCCAGTTGTGCTGACTGCAATTTTGCAATTTCCAATGAAAATATCTTCCCTGCACTTTTGTTGCACCAATGGAAAATAAAAATAAGAAGTGGCATCATATCCTCTGTTACACACCATTATATTTTGAAATCATGGGCAGTCAGCCTGTGATAAATACTACATAAATTACAGGCGTGAAGCTGCAAAGCAGAGGTAAAAGACAAATTCTGAAAATAGAGGTGACATGGACAGTATCCTACACCTGAGTGGAAGGAAACTAAACTGTAATTTCAAAAGCTAGGCTAGAAACATTTACATGTCTTTCTTCTGGGAAAAAGAAACAGATATTATGAAATGTTTTGCAGTTTGTGTTGCCACTTTCTTCTTTCGGGAGGCTTTTATTTTATTTTATAGTATTGTATCAATTAAATAGCATTACTTCTATCAACCTTGTCATGCAGATATCAAGTCATTACCTCATAAAGCTATTACACTTCAATGATCATACAATACTTTTCAGAATTGTTTTTAATTACAATTGACAATTCCTGCATGTGACCTAGTTCAAATAAACTTGATACCCACTTATAAGCCATTTGGCCAAAGCCTTCATTTTCTTCTTTGGTGTAAAATCACGCACACAAAGCTGTCCTGAGACTTCAGATTTATACCACCAGTAAAAACCAATCTGCCCAGGATAAAAGGAACAGTCTTCTGGGTTTGTAATTGTTTCAGTGATTGCTTGCATCCCTCCAGAATTCAACAAAGCCATGGCCAACATAGATTATAATGATCCCTAGCTCGGAAAGTGCTTTGTCCTCACCAGAGAGCTATTGACTTAATCCATTGCCTGAAAAACAGAGATACTGCAAGATCAGAGCACAGTTCACTCATGGAGCTGGACGTAA
>NW_008670061.1:2309-51766 GCF_000695815.1 Acanthisitta chloris | reverse complement strand
CTTTTGGTGACAGCCCACAGTTAGATGGGCTTAGCCAATTGTGAAACCACAGAGTAAGCCTCCCTTTCTTCACTCCTAGCTAGGCCAGCCCAAAGCACAAAACCCCAAACCTTTACTAACGATATATTATGGCTGGGAAATGAAGCATGCACAGAACTGTGTGTTTACACAGATATTGGTATGTTCCCAGCTAGGAAATTCACACAAGCTGCTGAGGAAAAGTGTACCTCTTCCTGCCACAGGATAAGTTCCTTCTTTCCATTCAGAATGAATAATCATTTATGAGTTAATTTACAGTAAGAAAACACAGAAAATATTTTTTAACGTTGAAAAAGTTAAACTTTAAAATACCTTGAGGATAAAAATAAAACATATCAGCATTTCTGGTCATTTTTGCAAGCATGCAGCTCAGAATTTTGTTTTCTTTTTTAAAGTGAGGTGAATGTGGAACAGGGTCCATTATTTTAAACCTCAAAAATAACTGCAAAATGATAGAAAGGGAAGAAGGTTTCCTACCCTGCTCTAGTCAGCCCCTTTCCTAACTGAACTCTCTCTTCTATTCCCGGATCTGTGCAGCAAAGCCAGACAGAGGTTGGGTCTCAGCAGTGTTTATCAAGCAGATCATTGCCATGGCATGCATGGTTACCCATTGTTCCCTCACACAACTTACTCCTCTTGTGGAAGTCCAAATCTCTTATGGTCTGCTACAATCACTTGTAGCGGAAGGATAAATCCTTCCTATATGAGCTTTGATGCCAAGAATTTCTATCAGCTTATAACTGCCACTTCCTGTAGTCTCATTACAACACTGGAAACTGCACAGGACTATGATAATTTCACAGAAGGGAAGTTACTTAGTTTCGGCATGCCAGATATTATAGCAATAGCCAGTGACAAACCCAAAATTCCCTGCTCCAAAACATGAATTCATGCCCCACTCATGCTGCTTCCCTGTTTTAGCTAGTTATTTTCTACTTTCTTTAACATATAAATTATGGCAAGTATTATATATCCTAACATAGGATAGGATAGGTCCACTTGGATGTATGTCTCTCTATTATTGATACTTATAAATAAAGGTATTATTTATACTATTATAGCATTACTACTTGATCCAGCAGTTTATATCTATCTAAATCTACTAAGTCTATCACACCACTGCTCAAATAATGCTAAAAAAGTACCACAATGTAAAATAATTCTTTTCTGCATTCTCTTCAGAGTCAGTGTTCCAGCTGTGTGGCTGAGTACTGGTAAGGAGCAGACAACAAAGCTAGGAAGAACTGAAGTTATGAATATGCCTTATGACAGATTGCATGTTAGTAGGAAACACTTTCACTGTCATCATGAAGATAATATTTGGGTATTTTGCATATTGAGTATATTATGGTACATGGATAGACAACAATCATAGGTGGTTTTATTATATGATCTAACTAACACAAACATATTTGTTATTTATGAAGCAGTAAAATAAACCAAACTCTTCCCTGAGGTGATATTTTATTAACAGGCAAACATATAAAACCTTTTAGGTAACCATATAATTGCTTTATAAGGAGCCTGAGGGCTTCTACTCTGCTGAAAGTTTTGTATGAAGCCTTTTCCTTTTAAAACATTTGCTTCCTTCTTATGCAAGGTCAGATCCTTTCTATCAGCAATAGCAGAAGAAGAGCACCACAGGTCAAAGTGATGGAAGAACTTGTCTCTGAAAATTGTAAGATGCCATCTACCTCCACTGGTGACAGTTGTCCCTGCTACAGAAGATGGTCAGTACCTTTTGAATCAGCTCTGTCTTATAGGGTGTCCCATGTCTCATTCTCATCTATCCTTTCAAAATTCTTAATATAATCTGGATCCTGTGAATAAAATACTTCTTCTGCAATGCCTTAGGTGATGTGAAGACAACAATTTTGTGAACAATTGAGCTGTTTAAACTAAACTATTTTCAACTATATAATCAGAAAAAAAATATGTTAAGGCTGCTTGTAAGTATAATTTGAACTATCCTGAGGTAAAACTATAGGTCTTCTGTGCACATAGGTGAGAGGAAAAGGGAGTTTTCTCTTCAGACACAAAAGACAGACAGAGGTATTTACTTACAACATTGCACAACCTTGTCTGTGCCCAGTTTGCTAGACTTATACCACAGGACGCTTGACAGCATAATGATATAAAATTATATAAAATGTAAAGGAAAGCAAACACCTATTTTGAAGAAATTCCCACTTAGCACTCAGTTCAAGTGCCTGCATCTCTGAGCTTAGCAATAACAAATTATTTCAGAACAAAGTATACATTCTGCTGGAAGGGTGGAAGGGCCATGATATATATTTCTATCACATTGCACGCCTACCATCATGAATCTCAATCTTCACGTTAAAGCCACAAGGGCCACTATTGTTCATATCCTTTCAATTTTCATCCCCCATCGAATATACTCTTCCATTTGAAAAAAATAATAAAAAAAGGCCTTGACACACGCCTGGCCATAGTGAATTTAAAAGAAAGAAGTTTGGTGGCTATTCCTTCCAGTTGTGAAACACGAATTGCTTTTGTATGAGGCTGGGTCTAACAGAGTGAGACTAAACATTTATAAAATCAAGTAGGGATTGAAATATAGCCTTGTGGTTACTAACATTTTGCAGCAGCATATCAAGTTTCACGTTTCATCAGCTGAATAGAGTCTGTGTGCTGGGCTATTGTGGTTCAGTAGCTGACAGCAGTCAAGTAAGTGCTGCTCTCTTCCTGGCTTAATCATTTCTATTACATTCAGTGTCAAAACAATAATGTCAGTGAAATGGGCTTGCTGACATTATAGATTAGAATTGAGTGATTCTGAATGTCCTGTGACTGAATTGCATTTTATTTCTAGAAAATTATACATTACAATTGCAAATTAAAGAGCTTAGATCTCAACAGGCTGTATCAACAAATATGGAGCTATGGAATCATGCTGCCAGGGAGATGATCCATCATGAAATTCATGACATTTAATGTATACTAACAAGAGCACAACTGCTGAAATACTCAGCCATGTGTTGGAGAGGATCTAAAGAATAATCAGTTTTGTTATGAGGGATTAATTCAGCTACACAAGAGGTAAGAATCCCTGAGGTAATCTCAGAGATTTAAAGCATGTTCCCGAGAAAGAATAAGAAATTCCTTGATTTTCTTTCTTCCGTCTGCAAACCACCACAATTTATGAAGACACATCTCCTGAGACTCACTTGAGGAGCACATTCAGAGTTTAGAGAGCAGCCACAGTAGCAGGCTGGAGAATTTCTGAGTGACTGACAGCTACCAAATGACCGCAGTGATCAGGACACTCACTGAGAAAGACCAGGACACTTCTGTCATCTGCCCTTTAGATGGCATGGAGAGCAACTCTGTCCCATAGTACTCTCCTACTCTAGTCTTATAATATCCAAGTGTAAAACATCTTGCAGAATATGTGAAGCTCTGAAATGCAAAAAATATATTTCCTCTTTGCATTTTCCTAGAACTTCAGCAAGACAAATTAGTCTGGAATTTATAAAATTATCTGAGGCTGCTCACAAACAATGAGTAAGACCAAGCTCAGTAAAACTGTAGCAGCCTGTTGCCTCTTAGGCAGAATAATCAAACCCAAATTCCTGTCTTATTTTAAAGAAAAAGAGCTGCTGCCCAAAAATGGCCTTTGTTTCTTTTAAAACAAGGGAACTAAAAGGCTTACCTCAGGCACTCATGTCTAAAGAACTGTTCATTCCCTCTAGGAACAAAATGTGCAATAGCAGATCTGTAAATCAGAAAAAGGCAGTGCTGGTATGATTTCTGGAAGAATCATTTACTCTTTAATCACAAGCTAAAGTGTGCATCTATGAGGGAATAAGACTGAATTTCCTGTTTTCTCATAGCTTCTTCAAGCTTTGATTCCAGGTGGGAAAAGATGAGTGTAAGATGAAGGTTTTCTATTCCTTCCCTTCTGGGAGAAGATGTGAATACATGCCAGGGAATAAGTGAAGTCTTACCATCTTTTGTGGTCATTGCTATTTTTCTCTTGTGGCAGGTCCAGCCTTTTCTTCTTTTATATCTTCTCCTTCTCTTGTGCATCTTTTCCTTCTCATTGGTTTTCCTCCACTCCCACTCTGGCTATTCTTCTTTCCTGACTGATTATTCCTGTACAGTTTAAACATATTTTTCTTCTTCCCTCTTTTTTGTTCTAAAGATGAAAAAAATATAAATATATGCCATTGTTTGCAAATACAAATAGAGATGACATTAACTATTTGTGAGCCTTTGATCAGAGCAATTGGTCACTTTTGTTCCTCTTGATACTTTATAACCTCCCAAAAGTATCCTTTGTGAACATATGCAACTTCTCAGATGACTAAAGATGGAAATTTCCAGTTATAACAATTCTCTCATTCTGCAATGTTGTTTTTTACTTTTCCTGTAGTAACCTTTCTTTAACTATACTCTCATAATCAGAATATGAGTTCCCAGTGGTTGGTATTCTATGAGCTAAGGCAAGACAAATATTAGATTGGTTTGTGTTTTTGTTTTTATATATATTCTTCTAAATGAGAAAGTACATTAATCTTGCCTGAGCAGGAAGCGAACTTTATTCACAGCCTACTAAAGTTCATATAAATTCAGTAGATCATTTGCAAGTGCTGCCATACAAGGAGAAAATTAATCATATTTTTCATAGCTGGGAGTATTTGCTTCCAGAAACCAAAGTAATAGGCCATCACTTTCAAGGTTCTCTGAAAGTCCATTTCATCAACCATCAGAAATAATACAACCAAACAAATAACGAACACCACATTCCCTAAACAAAAACTGAAGAGAAGTTTACAAGTAAGAAAAAATCAGTAGGAAATATATGATCTGTATGCAGTTTGTAGGTTACAAAAATATCTACCAGATATTCCACTGCCAGTGTCTTGTGAGTACTGGGGAAACAGAGAAGACACTTTGTTTGTGGAATAAATCTGTTGTCATCAATATTATGACAAAGCAACATTTATGAGCAATGAAGGAGAGCTGGGGAATAGAGCAAGACTCCATGAATTTATATAATCCATCATGTTATGAAAGTAATATTAAAAGCAAGTCGTCTGTATTGCATAATTGAACTTCAGTTTTCAGTGATTCTCAGTACTATTATTTTAAACTGGAGTTCAAAAGGCATGAGTTAGTCACCAAAAACATGAGTTTACTTTTTAAAATTGTTACACTTTCAGATTCTCTCAATTTGCTTGAAAGTTTTTTAGCAAGTAGGACAGGGGGATGTATCTTCAATATTTTCTCTGCAATCAGTAATAAAGGTTAGGTATAAACTTTAAAAATCGGAATTTAGGTTAATCCACAAATACAAGGTAAGATTTTTTTTGGGTGAAATTCCTGGTGTAACTCGGAGAACAAGGAACTCTATTTTCTTCCTGAAGATGTCAGCTTCAGTCCCATACACATAAGGAATTTTGTTAGATAGAGAAGATGCTGGAGCATATACCAACTGTGTTTTGATATGATTTTTGCAAAAGCTTCATTACTTTTGCTCAGTGAATGATTACTGAGAAGCCACAGCTTTACTCATTTATGTGACTGGCAACCTCCTTTGTGTGACTGAATGAGGAAGTTTGTCCTCACTGCATATGTAGCAGAAAGCCATTCATGCACGTAAAAATAGTATAGGTTTTAGCAAGGAATGAAGAGTGTCAGGAATAAACTATTTGTTATGGATAATCACAGAACATCTGTTGTTCTCTCCCCATGGGTGGTCTAGCTCCAAAATATCCTCAGCTTTTGCACCTTTTTCTGTGCAGCCCAGATAAAGCAGCATCATACAGTATCTTGATTAGTGCTACTTGCCATTTTCCGTAGGCTAACACTGCTTTTCTGGGTGAACACACTGTACATATTTAATCATAATAAAAAATGACCTTAAGTTAAAAGGAGAAATTGCAAGAGTACATGTGAATAAAAATACAGTTTATCCTCCACAGCAAGTTTTGATTAATTTACTTTTACAGTTACAAATATTCTTTCTACTTTTATCTGTCACTGTTTTCACAGTACTTAGTCCATAAAGCAATTAATTTCTTCCTACTCTTAACTGTAATGATGGTGGCTCCTTGGGTCAGCGTTAAACTGTTTGACTCCACAAGAGTAAATGCAATATGATCTTTCAAATGGTTAGTTATGGCATTTTAGCATTACCTCTGCATTTCGTCTGCATCTGTCTTTTTCTTCCCCTTGTCTCCCCCCATCTCTCTCTTCCACATTTGAGGGTAGAAGAATAATAGAATGTGAACTAATAAGATACAGAACTCCCTTATTTGTGGATTAAAGACTGGGATGCTATTCTGTTATGGGCATGGTCAACAAGAGAGGCCTCCTGTATCTCTCAAAATCTAAAGTGCCTGGTTGCAGATGTGCAGAGTGACTGATTAGGCACTTATTTTCAGCAAATAGCTACCAAATCCTCAAGCATTCGTCAAACATGTCTTTGCCTCTATGGTCACTTTTACCTTCTTCTGACCCTCAAAAGTCAGCCAGTCTCTTCCTTCTGTCCACCTCCACTTTCATCACTTTTCCCCAAAGAACAAACACAATAAACCCAATGGGCACATCAGGTAACTTTTGCAATAAATCAGGTTATCTTCCAGCGTCACTTCAGTGAGAGAGAAGTAAAGAGGCTGAAAACACATTAAGGCACATGGCTTTACCAGATTTTGGCATGCAGAGAAGTCATGCAAATGGTAGCTTTTATTTCCTCTGCCTGTTGTCCACTCCCTGCCCTGGGCAGGCTCATTTCATGTCAGCAGGTTGGGACGTATGGCTTGGGTGGGGTGCAGCATCCTGTCCACTCCTTGGCCAGCTGATAGCTATCACACTCACTGTCCAGCCCAACCCCCTCACTCAACCCTCTGTTCAGGGATGCACACTGAAATGACCAGACAGTCCTACATGGCACAGAGGTCAACACCATGTCCCCATGGCTTCATGGTGCCCTACTGGGCCATGGCTTGGCTCACAAGGTGCTGCTCAACAGACACAAAACAATTGACCTTAGCAAGTGATTTTATGCCAGGACTGTTGCCTTGGGACTGTAGCCTTAGGACTGTCACCTTGGGACCCAGAACATCTCCAAGGCAACCAGATGTTCTTGTTTTGCAGCCACAAAACAAGCTGCAAAAATACATTCAGGGAAAAAATTGCCTTTTAAAGACACTTGTTTACACTACAACAGAGCTTCTATGCTCCCATAAACATAGACTAATCCACGTACTAATCAACAGTTAAATTTTAAACATGAATCCTAGGAAATCTATAAATTTGTAACTCATTTCTGTGAAAAAAATCAGATTTAATTCTCTAATAAAGTATTATGACTAAGTTAATTTTTAAAAAATTAAGAATAAAATGAGCAATGTTCTTTCTGGAAAGCACTGATTAAGTCCAGGTATGTGATCTAGGAAATACAGAGCTGTGGAACCTGATGGAAACAATCATTTTCAATTGTCAGGATACTTCTGCTTCTTTTCACCCGAGTTTCAAGTACATCTGGTTTCCACCTGCTCTATATAAAATTGGTTCCTCCTTTTTTCAAATGTGAGCATCATGCTTTCTGTTTTCGACTGTGACTCTCCAGTGGGGTTTAACTCAAAAAAGTCAGCTCCACCTGGAATATGGATTCAACAAGATGGGAAGGAGATGGGTGCTACAGGAAATTTATTCTAGTCCTGAAGGAACATTACGAACTTCAAAAGGGGCGGTTTAGTTGGCACATAAATACACCAAGCTTCTCTGATTCAAAACTTAAAATGCCCCAGTTTTAAAAACTGAGTTTATATTTTAACTAATGCCCTCCAAAAATCTGGTTTGCTTGGTAGCCTTAAACTTTCACGTCCTCTGTGAAAATGTCATGAAATTGATAAGGGGTCTGGAGCATCTCCCCTATGAAGACAGGCTGAGGAAGTTGAGGCTAGTCAGCCTGGAGAAGAGAAGGCTGCGTGGAGACCTCAGAGCAACTTTTCAATATCTGAAGGGGCTACAAGGAGCCAGAGAGGGACTCTGTGTTAGGAACTGCAATGACAGGACAAGGGGTAATGGGTTCAAACTGAAGGAAAGAAAGTCTAGGTTGGATGTGAGAAATAAGTTTTTTACTCTAAGGGTGGTGAGACACAGGCACAGGTTGTCCAGGGAAGTAGTGGCTGCCCTGATCCTGGCAGTGTTCAAGGCCAGACTGGATGAAATCTTGAGCAAGCTGATCTAGTGAGGACGTGTCCCTGCCGATGGCAGGGGAGGTTGGGACTAGATGATCTGTAAGGTCCATTCCAACCCTTAAATTCTATGATTCTATGATTCTCTGCACAAATTTTTGAATCTGTCCTGACAGTGTCCATCACACGTGATAGGAAATTTTCCTGTCTCCTTGAGGCTCTTCCATTTTCCACCAGCAGTGGCATTTATTGAAGATGATTGTGAGTTTTTGAGACCTGTTAAAAATATCAAGTTCATTTTGATTAGCTCTCATAAAGGTTAAAATTATATCAGTCTTAAATTCAATATCCAGAACTGAAGATGGAAGATGAGACTTTCTCCTTAGATGTAAGGAAAAGCTTATTTACCATTAGGATCATTGGACACTGGGACAAAAGTTGACAGAGGCTATCTGTCTTTTGGATATATGAAACTCAGTGGGAGATAAAGTGCTGAGGACCCTAAACTTTATGTAGGAGGAGTGAATTATAGACTTCCAGAGGTCTCTTTCCACTTCCCACTATTCTGTAATCTGATTTCCAGCATGGGTTTTGTTCTATTAAACAAAAATATAACTACCAGGCAGACTGTGGTATCAAGATATAAAGGTCAAGAACTTTTGCTTGGTCCTTTGCTTTCACCTGTGGCAGAAAGGTCTGCCCACAGCAGTCTGCAAAAGCCTACAGGTGATCAGGCACAGCTCATTCAAAAGTCAATTAATTGATCCATCAGTGTAATTCAGCATCTTGATACTCAACATTGTAAGGCTCAAGAAATAAGACAGTCACCCATCACATATCACATTCTGGACAACTCTTTGGCCCTGTTCAAGAAATAAAGCTTTACATATCAGGTTCCTTCAGGGGAAAACAGGATGCAATGGTAATGCTAAAAAGGAAGCAGCTGTCCTCTGAGTATCATCTGGTTGTGTGGAAGTCCCTGGAAAGAATTTTTTTCTGCTCGATATTGATACGATTGGGGTGATTAGGAAAATCAATGTTTTCCCAAGGCAGCTGTGCTGATGCAACTGGTGAAGTGAGCAAACTTCTGCTGTTTTCACAATATAGCTTAATCCTTTATTTCCTGAAGTACAAATTAGTCCTAATTATCCATATCACAGAGGTGTGTGATGCAGCTTTACAGCTTTACAAATAGAGGTAAGTGCTACTACATCTTTGTGCAGATTTTACTCCAGGTGTTTTTGCAAATCTTGGCTGTGATGATGACACATTGAGGAAGACATTTCCTCATTTTATTTTTATTGTTCAGAGCATGATCTGTGCACAGTAATCAGAGTCTGGTGTGAATAAAAAATGTTTTCAAGGCTGTCCATGCAGGCCCAACACCATGAGAACTGGAATGAGTTTAGTTTCACAGAACCCAATGTGTTTATGAGGACAGCAGCAGCTGCAGCTGGAATACCACACTGGCTGATACCATGAGGACACCTCTCACCCAGCCAGGGGCGACCATAGCATCCCTCCCAGTCCTCCATTAGCCACACAACAGAGCTGGTACAGGTACCAAAAGCCAACTGTAACTGACTTGCCCAAGGCCAAGTAGGATGTCTGAAAACACGGGAGAGTGATCAGACATTGGAATGTGCTGCCTGGGGAGGTGGTGGATTCACCATCCCTGGAGGTTTTCAAGATGAGACTGGATGTGGCACTTAGTGCCATGGTCTAGTAGCCATGGTAGGGTTGGACTTGATGATCTTTGAGGTCTTTTCCAACCCAGTTCGTTCTACGATTCTATGGAAACAAAACTGAATCCAGATCTTACAATTTTTGATCCTGTATTGCATGTATCTTTCTATTTCCTCAGACTCCTCACCTGCTCTTTAGCCATTGTGCACATTTACAACAATTGAGGCAGTTTTGCCATGGACTGAACAAAATGCTTTCTCCTGGCCTGGAAGATAAAAATACCTCATGGCCCCATAAGTAAAACCTATATTGTAAAGGAGATGGATAAAAGGGTACAGTTAGCTTGTGGGCTGACCAAAGACAATTTCCAGTATAGGAGTGATAATCCTGCCAAATTTAAAGTTTCTACTGCCTTTTGCAGAGATGCTAGAGCTATTTAAAAAAAAATCTTAAAATATCTTACATAATAAGAACAATAATGAAAAAATCACTTTTCCTAATCTACAGCTATTCAAACTCTCCTAACTGAAACATGGAGAGAAAGCTGTAAAAATCTTAAAATATCTTACATAATAACAACAATAATAAAAAAAATCACTTTTCCTGATCTGCAGCCATTCAACCTCTCCTAACTGAAATATGGAGAGAAAGTTGCGCTTTGTCTAGACACAGGTGTTCAGCCATGCATGTAAAATTTGGTGAAAAATTTAAATGACTTAAAGTAATTGAGTGATAGCAACACTTCTTCACATATTAAGCAAATGACTGAAAAAGAACACCTCAGAATGTTATAAATGCTGTTTTCAAAGACCCACAGCATGGGCATCAGCTGATACATGTATGTTGGTATTTCAGTTCCTATCAGCACTATTTTTGAGAGTAGAGTTGCCCCCAGTCACTGTGCTTTTGTTCACATCCTAGAACAGGCTTGGTATGCATGAACTGGGTTTCTTGAGATGTCAAGTTCTTGGTATCCGTTGTTTCGCTCTACATATCTGCTTTTATTGGTCCTTACTGCTTGCTCATTTAGAAATGCAAAATACTGCTAACAAGTAATAAGTGCATGATTATTGCTGATAATGCTGCATACAGCATGATGGTGATATTTAAAATGCCATGTTTGGTATTATCTAAATACAAGACAATCCCCGTTTTTATGGTAGCCGTGCTCAAAGTGAATGCACAGGAATAATGAGTTTCTATGTGAATGAAAGAGTAAAGAAGATGTATCTGATTTGGTCATCTGAAGATGATGCTCACACAGCTGTCCTGTGCAAAGACAGCCCTTGACCAGACCAGGTAGAGGAATGACATCCTTCCAGATGATGCTGAATTACAGGACCTAGCTAATTCTGAGCAAATCTCAGGACGATGGAGCAATTAGTCTCTTATATTAGGCAATGGCCTATTATTTAGGGTGTTAGGTCTTTCTTTTGTGTCTGCATGTGTACCTATGGACAAGTTGTGGAAAGAACTAAAGTCCTGGAGCATATCAGGACTTATTTTTCCAGACTAAATAGTCTGTTGCAACTGCTGGCTTGATTTTGCCATATTTTTGTTTTGGCTGTTTTTGTTGGTCTGGTTTTTTTGCTTTCGATTTGCTTCTCATCGAACAAACATAAAATATTGTCAGCAAGATTTTCTTCCTCTAGCCTGAAATCTGATGTAAAGAGAAAGCAAAAATGTCCCATACTTCCTCCTGTCTTTTGCTTCACAAATGGCAGGAATCTGAGTGAACAAATAATCTGCAGTGATTTACTTGGCAATCTTCATTGCATGTCCATTGGGGAATTGTCCATAGAAAGCCTGTGGTTTTCCAAAATATATCTATCAGAAAAATATTTACCAAATTACTTTGGCCAGTAATTAACTTACCTGGAATACTTGTGGTAAATGAGTGTTCAGTGACAACAAAAATAATTTACTTTTGTATTTATGTGAATGCTAGTGGGACCTGTTGTAGCTTTGTATGTGAAACTAGCACAAAATCCTTTCTAAAGAAGACTCACTACTAAATCAGTTCTTCTTGTGAGGCAACTGAGTGGAGCACGATGACAGTCCTCCCTCTGGCTGGCTGACTGTGGTTCTCCTACAGCTGTAGCAGTACGGTAGGTCAGCAAGTTCTCCTTCTGTGTGCTTGGCTGCCCCCAGCCACTCCTCAGCTGTCCCAGAGGGGTCTTTGCCACCACACCAAGCATCACAGGGGGATGTGGCCCTGGTGCAGCTGTGGCTGAGGTACAGCATCTCCTCTTCTACTGTCTCTGCCATTGGTTTCTGCAGAGTTCTCCTTCTGTGTGCTTGGCTGCCCCCAGCCACTCCTCAGCTGTCCCAGAGGGGTCTTTGCCACCACACCAAGCATCACAGGGGGATGTGGCCCTGGTGCAGCTGTGGCTGAGGTGCAGCATCTCCTCTTCTGCTGTCTCTGCCATTGGTTTCTGCACTTAGCAGAAAATGGAGCAGACAGCTGAGGAGCATGGGTGGCAGAAGGAAAAGTGATAATGTCATAAAATACACAACTATTTGCTACAGCAGATGTGAATCAGGGATTTCCGTTGGTTTAGTACGGAGCACATTTTTTCTGAATAGTCTGAATTCTCCAAAGAGCATGGTATAATAAATCCATTACTTCTAGCACTGGAACAAAGATACCATAGCCATACAGTGCAAATTGCTGATCCCATGTAAACTCACTTGCTGTTTCAAATTTGTTCAATAACTTTTGATGAGTTAACTTTTCAATAGCAGCCCAAATAAAAGCATAACGTTGTCTTCATGCATAAAATTCCGCACTTGTTACCTTGAGAGAGATGTGATTATTTGCCTATTTCTGATATGAGTCAGTTTTGTTGTGCGGCGTTCAAATACTGCCCAATATCCAGCAATAGCAATTGTGGAATTGCAGCCAAAGAGTGCTGATGGGAGCATCCTGAAGGCTGTGTTCAAAGTGTCTAGACAACACTTTCCATCTGCTCTTGCTTTTGAATTGCTAGCATGCAGAGTCAGTTTGTGGATTCACTCTTGTTGAGAGATTTCATATGCTATGAAACAGTCTAATGCGATAGTGAACTGGTTTCTGTGAGCAATGACTTCAGAATCAGTTCTAGGATGCATAAGTTCTCTTAGAACTTAGGTGATGTTTTTACACTCCATGTTGTCTTTTTTTTTTGTCATAATGACTCTTCTGGTCAGGTAACAACTGCTGCTATAAAAAGGACAGTTTCATTTCCATTACTAAGTAATCTCATATCAGTAATTCATTGTAGGGGGAACTAGATATAAATGACTCCATAAAAGCCTTTTTATAATATGCCAGCAACCAAGGTATCATCTGGGTAAGAGGCAAATTTTATGAAAAAGCCTGACAAAACATTGTGGAGAACATTCAAAGAAGTACTTTAACTTACTTGGGAATGCAAGTGCCATTTTAAATGCAGAGAAAATGCTTAACTGAATGTTTATTATTAATTAGAACTGACCTAATGATTAACTTTTATAAATAGAGCCAATCCTGCTTAGAGGCAAGCAGTATTACTTACAAATTCTCAAATGCACTTTCCTCTTACCCTCCTTGCTGTGACTGAATCTAAATATTTACATCACATTTGGGGCCTCTTCTTGGCCCAATCTGTTATTTCTGTCATTGTTATGTTATTCTCTTGGGGTGGGTCAGCTGGTGCTGCAGAAGATAGCTGGTAAATCCAAAATCCAGGTGGTGCAGGCAAGTATCATACACAAAGAATCAAAGCTAACTCAAGCCATGACATTACCTCAAATACATAGCCAGTTCATGATGATCCAAGTGGTATTTATACCATCAGCTCTCTGCTTGGTCTCCTTGGGTCTAAGAACAAGTAAAAAGAGGAAGGACAGGAGGTGTAACACTGTGTAATAAAAATTGTGAAAAAGGCATTTCCCTCCACATGAAGCCCTGAATTTCTGTGTCAACAGAAGTAAGCAAATAGATATTGCATAATCACTTAACCATGCAATTTGGCACTTCTGTTTGATGATTTAAAAGATATTGTAAGATCAGGTGAATAATTTACCCTTTCCCAGGAGGAGGGGCTCTGGACAATAATTTCAAAAATACCACAATGCTTCAGAAAATCTTAGAAGTGACACAAAATCAGTTTTACTTGGGAGCATCAAAATGTCTCTGAACATTAAGGGCATGAAGTTCTAGCACAGCCTTGAAAAGGGTCTGGGAATGGGAGAATATACCGGAAAGAGAGAGTATAATGACCCAGCTACACTGAAAATGAAGATGATGAACAAAATAATACAGCATAGGACAGAAAAGTAAGTACAGTTCTTAAGCACTATAAAAGAGGAACTTCTGGAAACCTTGTGCACACTAGCTGTGATGGGAAAGCAGTAGCCACAATGGAAAAAAATTAATATTGAAATATAGGATTAAAATACTTATTCATTGTGTACATCTGAATATCTCACTACTGGAAACCAAGATATTTGGGCCACTAGTTTGTTTGGGCCACATATATCACTACTTTGATCAATGCCTGGCTTAGGCAAAAAATAAAACTTATATATTGTGAAGATTTCAGTATAATTAAATGTGTAATGCTGTTGGCACTCTGTTACTTCTCAGGTCCATGGACAATAACATGCTTTGAGACATTCAAGCATCTTCATATCTTTAGGCAATAGACTGGGGAATGAGATGCTGGAAGGCAGTGCTGTAGAAAGAGACCTTGAGGTCCTGGTCAGTGGCAAGTTGAACATGAGTCAACAGTGTGTCCTGGCAGCCAGGAGAGCCAACTGTGTCCTGGGGTGCATCAGGCAAAGCATTCCCAGCTGGTTGAGGGAGGTGACTGTCCCACTCTACTTTGTGCTGGTGCGGCCACACCTTGAGTCTGGTGCGCAGGTTTGGGCACCACAATACAAAAATGTTATGAAGCTATTTGAGAGCATCCAAAGGAGAGCTACAAAGATGGTGAAAGGCCTTGAAGGGAAGCCATGTGAGGAGTGGCTAAGGTCAGTTGGTCTGTTCAGCCTGGAGAAGAGGAGAGTGAGAGAAAGCCTCACCACAATATACAACTTCCTTGGAAGTGGAAGTGGAGGGGCAGGCACTGATCTCTTCCCTCTGGTGAACAGTGTCAAAACCTGAGGGAACAGCATGAAGCTGTCTCAGGGGAGGTTTAGGTTAGCTATTAGAAAAAGGTTTTTCACTCAAGGGTGGTCGGGCACTGGAACAGGGTCCCTGGGGAAGTGGTCACAGCACCAAGCCTCAGAGGTCAAGAAGCATTTGGGCAATCAGCTCAGGCACATGGTGTGATTTTTGGGGATGTCCTGTGCAGAGCCAAGAGTTGGACCCTTGTGGGTCCTTTCCAACTCTGAATATTCTGTGATTCTGTGACATTGGAAACTCAAACTTGTCTTCATGTTGCATCTAAAAATCTTGACCTTTTCTTGAGAAAAAAAATTTTAAGAGCTATTGAAGTCACTGCATTGAGAAGACTCAGTCTATCCCAGAGGTGATGGAGCATGGTCCTTTAAGACTAGGCTGGAAAAGCATCCTCTGAAAATGATGGAGTGGCTGATCCGACCAGAATCAGCATGGGAGCAGAATAACTAAGATGTACTGGTTCCTTTCAACCACATTTCCTTTGATGCCACTTAGCAGTTTCAATTTCAGGTCATGCAAAGTGAAAAAAAAAGCCCCAAACAACAAAACTCCCAAACATCTAATGCAACATTTCATGACCTCCACTAGTCGATGAACGAAATATTCATAATTGGCACCTCAAAGCTGTTACTTTGTTGTTTCTTCCACGTGCTGAAAACCTGCTTCATATTTCAACAAAACTTATAAATGATGTGTTTTCAAGTAAAGCAAACCCAATTTTTGCCTATTTCAGATGGAAGCACGGGACTGTTTGCTGTCCTCCTTGCTTTGCAGAGGGGTGTATAGCGGAGTGGCCAGGAGATGTGATGGCTCGGGGCTCGCCGGCTGTCCGCTCCCAAAGCAGAAAGAGGATGAGCCCCGGGGTTTGGAAGGCATTTCGAAACAGGAAGGGCTTTTCCAGAGGTTTTTCCATCCCTCTGCTGCAGCCGGCAGCCCGCAGGTTTAGCCGGGCAGCTGTTGCCATCTAATGGTGAAGCCAGTGAAGGACCTGGGAGACCTTCATTAGCTTCAAATAACACATTTTAACAGACCAAATCTCCCCTGAAATTGGTTGTACCCGTCAGATTGAACAACCTAATAACCCACCACATACACTGTGTGCAGTACCAAGCTCAGGGAAAGACTGCAAGAATATGGTAGCTCAGGGACTTTCACACTTAGAGGAGGCATTCAGCAAATTCTCTTGGGCCCCCAGTGAGGACAAAGTGTTTCTAAAGTTACACTTATGGGTGTGAAGCTCTACATGGTTTTAAGTGCAGGATTTTTATTTCCAGCTAAGTTCCTCTTGAAAAAAAACCAAAACCCACAACAACCCCCACCTACCACCACCAAAAACCCACAAACAAACAAACAAAAAAGAGTCCACACCAAACAAAGGTGCAGTAACAAAGACACCTACAAAATGCAAACTTCTGACAGTCTTGGTCACCCTCTGGGAAGTGACAGAAACAAAGATCACATTACATAATATTGTTATTTAAAGCTCAGAAGAATGATTAAATCAATGAGAAGTTGAAGAACTTCAAACTCTGATAAGAATATTAAACAAGACCAATTCTCAAGACTGATATGCCAAACAGAAGACAAAGGGATAATTTCACTGATGTTTGGCATATGTGCTAGAAACCAAAATCCACTCCTGGTTTTGTTGGGCAAAACACAGACCTGTATCAAAACTGTAAGGGGACAGGTTAGAAAAACAATATAAACTTACAGATTCATCAGTATATTCACTCCAGATTTATATGTTGGTATATAGATTTATATCTATTTATAGACTGGATCTAGTTTCATTTTATTTTTATTCTTATTGCAGCAACTATACTGGAATCAGATTGAGAAGAGTCTACCAAGCTTGGATGAGCAGGCAATGACCCAGGAATCCCCAGCATGTCACTATAAACCTCCCCATGGGTGCAAATGGGGGGGACAGCTTCTCTACGTGGCAGGTACAGAATCTCTGCAGCTTGTTGCTACAGAAAATCATGGTGGCATATGTGGTTCCTATCCAAAGAAAAGACCAGTAAATCTCAATAAGACTCAATAACTGATGTTCCTTGTCCTCTGGGTCACTGCCAGGAACCCTTCCAGACCACCTAGACACGTGTGCCTGGGTTCCTGCATGCCGGCCGGATTATGTGAACACATGCAACTTGGATCTTGTGAGCATGTGAGTGAGTAAGTGTGAGTGAGTGAAAACAGTTTTGGTTTAGGCCAGATTCCTCCTTCCCAATTCCAGAGTCTCATGGTTCAGCTTTCCATATTGCTACTATAATCCTCCAACATTAATTGCTACAGGAGTAGCATAATTGAGCCCACACCCTGAATGGTAAGAAGGGAAGTTTCTTTGATACTTCTCTTCATCTTTAGATGCTACTTGTGAGCGAGATACCAGGTCACTATGAAAGCAGTACAATAAAAATTACTGTGTAACAATGAGCCAAGAATGAGCCCTTAGCCCAGATATTATTCCAGAGAGGGGTGAAGCACCAGAAACAGATAACAAAGTGAGATTGCTCACTTTCCAAATGTTTTGCTGGCCCTCTGACTATCAGTAAAAGTATCTGTGTCTAAATATATGCAAACACACAAGAAAAGAACCTGCAATTGCTGCTTGCAGGAATTCAATTACTCCTTGATTTAAATTTAAAATTCAAAGTCTAATTTGAGGTAAAATTGCAGGTAATGCAAACTTACATGTAAGAACTGCCAGATGATGTATGGAGAGCCGAAGCTGAATATAAAAGAAAATAGTAGTATTTCCAGAAAATTCTTAAATGTCCTGTAGCTTTCCACAGTATTGCTGTAATTTGTTAGGATTGTCAGACTTCAGCATGCAGCATTTTCATTGAGTTACTCTAAACTTGGGGTGCCAAGGCCTCTGCACATTATCCTGAGCCATCAGTGCCAAGTCATGAGCAGTCAGTGCCAAGTCATGCTAGCCAGTGGCTCCAGCAATCCCCTGTCAGGACAATGCCACTGCACAGGTCTTGTGGGATCTATAAAACTCTAGGGCTTTGTTATTACATCGCAGTTGTCAATAAAGGCATATTCCAAGATAAATCGTTTATTTTGAATTTCAGGTTTGATGTCTTCTTTCTCTGAGACTGATAGTCCCAGGGAAAGCTGTAGCTGGTGGGGGAGATTGTACATCCCCCACCAGCCTATGGCCATCGAGAAGCAATTTTGGGAGTGTAGAGGTATGGGGTGATGGCAGAGCAGAAGTAGCAGGGAAGAGCATGGCAAGGTGCTTGTGCAGTCACCCTCCTTTGTGTGCACCACTGGCATGGATGCATGGGGAGAGGCTGCCCAGGAATGGTGGGTGAATCTGTGACCTCCCTGGGGTCAGCAAAGGCCAGGGATCCCTTAGAAAACTGGCTGCTGGAAACAGTCCACTGACTTGCAGTTTAAAAAGTTCATGATATAAAGAAAAATATCCTATGCTATTTTTTTTTCTTTGTAATCTGTACTTGAGTCCTTCCACTGTTCACTTCAAAAACTGGTACATAAAGACAGGTAACAATTTGAATTTTCATCTGTGCTCTTTTCTACAAATCTTTAAGGGAAGGCTATATCTGCAAACCCATGTAGCAGCCAGTGCTATACATAACAATATATGAAGGGTAAACTGTCTTCATGCTTTGTTTAGGGCTTTTGCAAATCATGCATCCTATGAAACCACTTCAGCTTATTTGAGATCACAGACTTGCTGTGACGAATATCACGTCCTCTGAGTGACCTGGGATGTTTGGTTTTGTTGGCTAGATGACAATATATGGGAGACAGTGAATACTAACCACATTGTATGATTTGGTCCAACTATAAGGTTCTCTTTTCTTTCTCTTCAGAAGAAGCAGAAAATTTTTTAGACCTTTCACTTTATGGCAAAGACCTGCTGAGTTCAAACTGAAAAGCCAACATAAAATCAGTGAGATGAATCTCTTTTATCCAGGCCACTGGTATACTTGAAATATTGTAGAGGGAAGAAAATGTGTAAAGAACATACTGTCTTTTGAAGAAAATTGTCTTTTAGCCCACTTAGAACTGTTTTTCATTAAAAATATTCTTTTTTATTTTTTGGTGCGGTTCCTCTCCATCTCAAATTACACCTTTGATAATAACCCCTGCTGGGGTAGAGCTCTTTTTCATGCAATAACCCAAGATGGAATTTATTCTAAAATGACATCCATGGATGTTATATCCTCTTTGCTATTATTTCATAATTTACTCTTATCTTATCTGAAAGGTATAAAAAATGAAACTTGCTGAAATCCATTCAATTATACTCCAAGATACTCTTTTGTAATTTAAACAGCATTTCACTTGCATGGAAAGGAGTGTCTGTCTCTCATCTTTACCATTATCTAGTTCACTTCAATATGTTGAGACATTTACTATATCTTTCTTGTGCAAAATTCTTGCTCTTGATAATGTGATCTGCCCATGGGATTATTTTTATATTACAAAAGCAGTCAAAATGTGCTAGGTATTTTTCCAAATGTGCCACAGTGATGATTTCTGTCCCCAAAACTTACACGTTTGGGAAAGTTAATTTGATATCCAAAATGCAAGGCATGCTTGGCAAATGGGACATACCTATCACATAAGGGGACCCCCTTGCATTTACAGTTTCAGGACCTGTCAGCAAGTTAATCTGCTAGAAATTCCTAAGAAGTTACTTCAAACTGGCAAAAAGTCCACCTTGCAAATCCATAGACACTCTCATTTTTTCAAAACACAAGTGAATGTAGCATTAATAATCTCATTCTCAATAACTCCTCACCAACCTGCTGTCCAATGTTACTCAGTATTTGGAACACTCCTGCACGGAGAAGCAAAGTTAGGTACACAGCACAGGCAAAGGTAGAAACAAAGTCACAGCACAAGGAGGAAAAACAAGAAAGAGACCCTGCAGTGCAAAGCTGATCTCTATTGCTGGTGTGTCACTCAAATGAAAAAGTTATTATCAATCATAACTTTTTTATTTTGAAATACATATTACTGAAGTAAATATATACTGAAAGCGAAATTGAGGAGTGAGGAGCCAAAGGATGGAGGAAGAGTTTCAGAATTCTTCAAGGAGACTGGGAACACAGTGCAGGAGATTGTGTTCACGTAAAAGTTACTCTTGTCCTAAGTCAGACACTGAATGAGGGGAACACAGTGCAGGAGATTGTGTTCATGTAAAAGTTCCTCTTGCCCTAAGTCAGACACTGAATGACAGACAAGGTGGTCTGCCAGAAGACCAGCAGAAGGGATACACTTCCCCATTACTGACGGTGATAAAGTTTTTGCCAATGTACAGAGCAGATAGAATCACAGAATTTAAGGGTTAGAATGGACCTTACAGATCATCTAGTCCATGGGCAGGGACACCTCTTCACAAGATCAGGTTGCTCAAGGCCTCATCCAGGCTGGTCTTGAACACTGCCAGGGTCAGGGCAGCCACCACGTCCCTGGGAAACCTGTTCCAGTGTCTCACCACCCTTAGAGTAAAAACGTTTTTTCTAATATCTAACCTAAACTTCCCCTCCTTCAATTTCAACCCATTACACCTTGTCCTATCATTGCAGTTCCTAACACAGAGTCCCTCTCTGGCTCTCTTGTAGGGCCTTCAGATACTGAAAAGTTGCTATGAGGTCTCCACACAGCCTTCTCTTTTCCAGGCTGAACAGCCCCAACTTCCTCAGCCTGTCTTCACAGGGGAGATGCTCAAGTCCTCTTATCAACTTCATGGCCTCCTCTGGACTTGCTCCAACAGTTCCATGTGACTTTTTTACTAATTGTAAGAAGTAAGATTTTAGGACAGATAGCTTACACCCAATATTTTTCCATATCTGGCAGATGCCATAGGAAAAACAGAGCACTGATGTAGATTCAAGACCTCCTTCTGAAGACACCTCATTTTCTCAGTCTGCCAAGCAGCTGTGTTTTGCACTTAAGGTGTTTCACCAGAAACTAGAGTTTACTCCTAGCAGTACAGAGAGTAGAAACAAGTGCACAGTGGCAGCTTTGACTCTGGGTGGCCAGCACAAAGTACAACCTGTCACAAACAATTTATAGCTGTGGCCAAAAGGAGCTGGGTATGCACCTTTCAGATAGTGCAGTTTTAACTACAAATCCCTAATGTGCAAGTTTAATATAAAGGCACGAAAAGGAGCTGGGTATGCACCTTTCAGACAGTGCAGTTTTAACTACAAATCCTTAATGTGCAAGTTAAATATAAAGGCACAGATGTGCAGGTTGGGGAACTAGGTTATTACCTTCCCTTTGTGCCCCTCTTTTCCCCATGCATGACTCCCTAACCCTCAAAGGACTGAAGGTAACATACCTGGGCATCCTTAGGTGTACTTTCCCATGAAGATACATGGGAAAATGAAGCGAATTCCATATCATCCCTTATACACCATTAGGGAGATTCACATCGTCTAGAAAACTGCAGTTATGTTTACCTGAAAGCTATACTTCCTTGGACAAAAAATGCCTATCTTTTCCCTAAATTTCTTTACTTGCCTGTGCACTAGGAAAATAGACTGGTAGGGGAAGTCCTAAATTTATCATGGCTTTGTAGTTCACAAATGGTTTCTTGCCTGCTGAAATGAGCTGAGCAGTCTGTTTACCCTGTTCAGCTGGGCTTTGTGCATTTCCAACCATGGAACACCCACAAAAAAGCAGGTCTTTTTCTTTGAGTGAAAGAAGTATAACTGACTGGTGCTGCTTTGTGTCTATATAAAAATGGAAAGTCGATGCACATGGTCAGAAGAAGCATAAGCCCAGGTCTCTGGAATACTATCTTTTCTGCATGCCCCTCATTCACATACATGCACATGGACACACAAACATGACATACATGTATATGTCTCTCTATATATATCTATACCTCTGTTTACACATGCCTAATTAAACACATCAACCTAACACAGTCTGTTGGTGTGAGACATGCTGGGGAATGCTTGCAGACATGAAAGGCTTACCAACAGATAGGATCCATCCTATAAAGTTTAGACTTTGAAAAAAAAAAGTTGTTCTTTGATAGATTTCTGACTTTTAATTCTCTGAGGCCTATGTCTCCAGAAATCATTGAAGAAATGGCTTTGTGCTATTACTTGTCCAGAGACTTTGTCATGGAGAAGATAGAGCATCATCATCAACAAACCCCAACAGAATAACAAAATGTTATAGACATGTATGAATGCACTAAAAATATCTTATTACGTTGCCTAACACACTAGAGATGCTTAATAACATCTAATTTCAGTACTTGTTGCATTAAAATACCAACTGCTTTTGAATAACAAAAAACTAATAATTGCAAAACACCTCAAACCCTCATCAGATATCTTTCAAGCTGAATTCATGAAGTGGAGGGGGTAGGGAGAAATCAGAGAAGTTCAGACAGGAGCTTTGTAGGATCAGAGACCATTTGCTGATCTGAAGCTCTGTGACCTTCTGCACTTCATCAAGCCACAGGACAATACTGTAGCAGCTTTCCTTAAAACAGGAACTAAAAATGCTTCTTTTGTTATGAATGATATTAAAAGAAAGAAGAGGAGAGGGGAGACAACACAGCCTGAGGCAGAACAAATTTTTTTTGCCCACAGTGTAGTGAGCGCTCTCTGCTTTCAGGTGGGTGAAAGAGAGATAAAAAGTGATAAATCAGAATTGTCCTAACAGACTCTTTTAGACTTTGCAGAAAGAGGAGAGACCTCATAGCTTTCTATAGTTTCCTCACAGCAGGAAGTGAAGGGGCAGGCATTGATCTCTTTTCTCTAGTGAGCAGTGACAGAACCCAAGGGAATGTCATGAAGCTGTGTTAGGGGAGGTTTAGGTTAGATATTAGGAAAAGGTTTCTCACTTAGAGAGTATCTGGGCACTGGAACAGCTCCCTAAGGAAGCTGTCACAGCACCAAGCCCGACAGCATTCAAAATGCATTTGGACAATGCTCTCAGACACATGGTGTGATTCTTGGGTTTGTCCTGTGCAGGGCCAGGGCTGGACCTTGATCATCCTTCTGGGTCCTTTCCAACTCAGGATATTCTATGATTCTATGAAAGATGTCAAGTCACATTACAAATAAGTTTCAAAATATTGCTCCCATTCTCCTGCCCTCACAGAAAATGATTGGAATAACGTATTACCCCAGTGATTTACAGGTTAATAACTGTAATAATTTTTATCCATGTTAACAAAGAGGCTACCTGTATTGAAGTTAACAAAGTAAAAGCAGTAATAGTTTTGATTTAACATCATTATTTCTTAGGAGCATGAACCTTATGTATAAACTTTTTTAAATTTTGCCTTGAAAATGTTGCATCTACCCAAGGAAAGAAGTAAATTAATTTTTAGCTACTTAGGAAAAAATCATAGAGCAACTCTCCCTTTAGAAAAGCTTTTGATGCTGTATGAAATAAATTTAAATAGATTATAGTGAAATTGTCATATTGGGGGTGCATAGATGAGTGAAATATTATTTTTAAGTAGTAACTAGCCATCATTCACTCTTAAAAATATGAAAATGTTCCAGCATGTACCCAGACCCAGCTTTCTTCAAAAGTTATTGTTTTGGATAATGGACTGGGATATTATAATCTGAAAGGTGTCGCAAATACTTTTGAAGGACAAAATTAGAACTCAAAGGCTCTTGACAAGTTGGGCAAATGGTGTAAAATCTCAAGGCAACAATTATTACACATAGATGCACATGAGACTTCTGGTGGATTATGGATTGAATGTGGGTCAGTAATGTGAGGTTATTGCAAACAGAGAAAAAGTTATGTGCAACCTATGGGACACGATTATTGCAGTCTTCTCACCACTGGTGACATATGAGCTGCTGTTTTTGTCACTGCAGTTGAAAGAGATGGTGATAACTGGGTTAGAAACCCAAGGAGAGGAGCAAGTATAGAGAGGTTTTAATGTGCTTATAAATGAGATGGAAAAGCTAAAGGTTCTCTACAATATATCTTCTAAAAGAGATTGAAAGATTGTAAACTGACAACTTTCCAGTGAGGGATAGCACATGCTCAGCTGTTTCTCCTGACCATAGTGGGGAAAAATGAAGAAATCTTAATTTGCATCAAAATCCATTCAAATTATACATTAGGAAAAGATTTGGAGTCTGCAAAAATCCTGAATAATATGGGAGGGCATGGAATTTCCCTTTTTAAAATGTTTTCAATAGATATTAAAACACCACTGACAGATGTCTGCCCTTGTCAGTTTGAATTTATCCTTCTGCAGGAGTATAGACCAGATGACCTCTAGAGGTCTCTTCCAGTTTTTCATCTCTGTGAAGCTATAGGGAGTTATGAGCTGGCTGGCAAAGGAAACTGCAAAACCTACTGAGTAACAGCTCACTTGGTTGAGATTTTTTTCGTCCCTCTCGCTGGCAGACACCCATGTTCAGAATTTACTTGATGCTGAATTGCATCCAAGTAAGTGTCTACACATAGTTACAAATATGCCCTGGAAGCCAAAATAATTGTTTCTTTTAATATGAATCATCTTGAAGAGTATTTTATTATAATAAATGAGAAAGTTTCTAAAAATATATTATGCCCTATTTGGCATGGTATTATAAAAATTCCGTGGTATTAGATTTGAATATGTCCCCTCCATGCCAAGTCTTACCCAAGTTGAATGGTGTACCTGAGGGCAGAGTTTGGCCTACTGTTATTAAATCCAAATGTTGCATCAGAGTTTAACTAGGACAAGACCTTGATTTTTGGTGTAAAGACAGTAGAGATTTCTATTGTCTCTCTTTTTTTTCCCCCCCCCGTGTCTTTGAACTGCAACAGTCCTTCCATAGGTTTTAATCATATGATGAACACAATTCAAAATTAATATATTGGCCCAGCATGAAAAAATAATCATGAACCAGTGGGATTAGAAAGGTAGACTTTACAGATAGAGGTGTTTTTCCTCCCTACTTCCTGCTCTCTATGTTTATAAAGAACAAACCCTGATGCTAACTGATAAATACACCTGAAATGTGTTGATAGTGTCTATAGTGAATTCTGACCTTAAAGTAGACCACTGTCAGTGGAACACACAGGGTTGGATTCCTTACCTGCTAAATTCATTTTGTGAGTCCTACAGATTGCAAACCAGAATTTTCTTTGCTGTTGTAAATTTTAGCAGTGCAACACTGGCAGAAGGCTGGCATAGGATATCATTCCACTTCAGCTAGAAAGAGATTCTTTTAAAACAGCATTACAAGAAAATAAACAGGTGTAGCAAGAAAACAAGGACAGGGAAGAGATAAAGATATGTAAAGGCAACAGTGAAAAGAAAATTTGAAAGAGTGAAGCTCCACTGTGTTACATTCCCACTTTCAACTAGTTTGAAATTCCCCCAATCTCTGCCATTTTAACTTAAAATGTAATACAGTAGTTTAGAATAAGGGATGTGTTTCCCCTTGAATGTCTTCATGCTTAAAAAGGAGGACTTCTTTAAGGATTTAATAAGGCAAACTTGCACCGAGTAAGAAGAGAAAAGACTCCTTCCATTGTATTGTATTTGCTTGTTTTGTGTTTTGCTTGTATTGTATTTTGCTTGTTTCATCAGTAGGGTTGAATCTGCTGAGTGAGAAATGTTCTCTGGGGACCACAGTACTTCTAATCAAAAATTATATCCTAACATCTGCTTGGCATAGTTTTCTTATGGGCTGTGTTATTGCCCTTATTGGGGAGTTTTCCACAACCCTGTGGAAAACAGGAATAGGCTTGGTGCTTGCTGCCTAAATGTGTAGGCCTAGCAATGCCATGGTTGGGGTTTGGCTGAAAAAAAAAGTTTTAATGGGACAGCCTTTTGAGAACTGCATGTTCATGTTTGGAAAAGTATATCTGGAGGCATTATCCAAGTACTTTTCTTCACAGGGAACAGCAGTTGGAAGCAAGATGACCCAGGGCATAGCTCTGTGTTCTTGACTTAGAAAATCCCTTTCCTCAGTACCTAGGATGGTGGCAAATCAAGTAGAAGACTGTGGAATAAGCCATAAAAATGATAACATTAGGTCCACTGTGACCTAGAATTTTATAAAGGAATGTTATAGGAATTGATCTTCAAGCTCAAAATCAGATTTTGCTTTCAAAAAGGTGTCAATTTAGCATTCAAGTGAGAATCAATCATCATTTTGAATACATGCAACTGTGAAGACAATCTAAGTATTTTCAAAACTCTTCAAGAACTTTACTATAATTAGACTTTATAGCTTGGAAAAAAAAGGCTTAGCAAGACAATTAGTGTATCATTCACCTTGCATACTGCCCAAAAGGGTAACTTGGTCACAGACTAGATTAGACTAGAATGCAATAGAATAGAATAGAATATTTCGGTTGAAAGGAAGTGATGACGATCACTAGTACAACTGCAAAATCTGAGCAAATCCAAAGGCAGCTATTCAAAGTTTTGGGACCATTTCTATGTTTCAGAAACAGCCCAGATCATAAAACTTAATAAAAATTTTGCCTGTTTTCATCACTGCTGTATGAAAAATATTTAAAAAGACAGCAAAACTAAGATAGTTAGCCTGGAATATTATTAGATGTGCCCATCCATAACAGAGAGTAGTAAAAAGGTTAAATTATATTTTATGTTCTCGTTTCTATTCTTTATTGTTTATGAGAAGGTCAAGTCTCCATTCAAATATTTTCTTCCAAAAGAACTGATGGGCAAAAACTGACAGTTATAAAACCAGTTCTGTGGGAAAGAAATGAGCCACTCACACTAACAGGCTATCAAATCCTTAAAGATCAGCAGAGACTGATATTAGCAAGTGATAAGAGACTCTGACAAATATATCAGCACTTAAGGAATTCAAAAGAATTCCTGAATCCCCTGGATATACGTAAAAGGATATGCCAGGCAATGTAGGGTGTCCATATCCCATACATTGAACTAGGAGTGCTAGAAGATGGAAGGGCACACTAACAGGCTATCAAATCCTTAAAGATCAGCAGAGACTGATATTAGCAAGTGATAAGAGACTCTGACAAATATATCAGCACTTAAGGAATTCAAAAGAATTCCTGAATCCCCTGGATATACGTAAAAGGATATGCCAGGCAATGTAGGGTGTCCATATCCCATACATTGAACTAGGAGTGCTAGAAGATGGAAGGGGAGGGGAAGTGGGATGAGAAGGTTTATATTAAGGCTTGGAAAGATGCCTCTTCTAGGTCATATTAAATACAGAAAAGGTCAACATTTTTGGCATTCAGGCCAAATCTAAATGAGAAGGGTTCAACACTGTGCAACCCCTGTAATATTCTGTCAGCTCTTTAGCAGCTAGAAAAGATGTTATCAGTAGAGGCAAGAATGCAGAGGAATGTTCTTGGAGGCTTAAGGCAGATAAAAGGAAGGAATAAGATATCAGTTTATATTTTTATTTCCCAAGGTCAAAAATATCTATCAAATACAAATTTTATAGAATAGGTGCCTGGACAGAAAATTTTATTCTGAAGGGAATGAAAAACAAAAGATATCCCTTGAAATAGCTAGCAAGTCCATCAAAGCTATTTCTCTCCTGACCTATTAGTCAGGCTGCCAGTGATGTGTAGCATTAGTTGGTATAAATACATGTCTGACCATGTGATATTTAGATATGATGGCCTAGTCATAGTAAATGGAGACATGGAAAGAAGACTCAGATGAATATAAGACAGAATTCACCAAGCCTCACAGATTTATCCTTCTGTGAATCCTTAAATGAAAATCTTATATTTAAATATCACCCTTTTGCAAGCTTGGAGATATAAAGCAAATGTAACACCGTCAGCCTATATCCTTTAGCAGGGCATGAAGAAAGAATCTTGTTTTACAATAACTAGCCAAGACTCACTGAAAGAAGCAGCAATAATTACAGCTGTTTTACTAAGATAATAATAATCCTAATTATAGAAGAAAAAGTGTTTTTATATTTTCTAGTTAGCACAAAAGTGGTCCAGAGTCTGGAATTATGTTTCAGCCACTGCCCTTAAACGGACTGCATAGTAGGTTACAACAGCTAAACCTTTGCTTCTATTTTATTGCCTCAGTCACAAGGTTTTAAGCTCTATTTATACAAGTGGTTTGAGTTATAAAACACACATTATTACTTAAAAGTAATTGAAAATAGCCTCCCAGACAAACAGAGATCTGGCCACCTGAACTGTAAGCTTGCCTAGGAAAACTATAATTTGATAGGTGTGCGACAAATGGTGGATATCCGGCACTAATTCTTCTGCATGTCATTTGATACAAAGATGTAAGGAAAACAGTAGCAGAAGTACACACAGTTATTTTGAGTTTAAGTCACTAGGAAAATTATTGGGAAATTGCAAATGTCTCCCATTAACTTTTTAACTTTATTAGTATGTTTTCAATTTAGCTGACAAGCTCCTCCTTTGCAGGTCCTCCAGGAATGTGTGGAAAAATAAGGTACTTGATAAAATGTTTCCATGCAGAATTTGGTTTCAGCTATGCAGTAAAATGTACACACTCGAGGCCAGACTTGGGCCTTTTCCTTTTTAGGCTGGTGGAAATTGGAAACGTTAGAGAAAAAATGCTTTGCTATTCAAAAGACAGGCTTTTTTAGTAATGCACCTTAGATACCTAAAGAGAAGTAAGTATGGCAACTAAAACTTGCAGGAGGAAAGAAAAATATTGACATTAAAAATGGTAAAGAAATTTCTGAGTCTTCTCCTGAGAAAAGACTTAGGACTTAATCCTGCTGCTGTTGAAGTCAAAGCAAATCATTTAAATCGAATTGGACCTCCTTTTAACAGAAGAATAAGGACAAGTACATCCAGAGTAACTCAAATAACACCTATCCAAAAAGTGTGGAATTTTCTGCTCCTACAGCAGACCATGGCCAATTTTAAGCTGTATTTTGTTTCTGGTAAGCCTGGACAAAATTTTCAAAGTCAAATGAATGTCCTTGAAGTCTCCGCTCTTTGAAGAGATTTAGACACTTCAGAAACTTTTACTTTCCAAGCCACTTTTATGCATTTGCCTCCAACATATACCCTTTAAATTGATGTAATGAGTGCACTTTGTACTGGGATGCAGCCTACAGTATAAATAGCTGCTCTGCTTAATTACAAAAGAACATTGTTTTCTTCAAGATTCCTAGCATCATCAGTATAAAAATCTTGTCTCATTAAATTTCAAATTCTGAACTTTAAGTGTTCATTTAGATACTGCCAGATATGCATTCTAGCAGAAGTAGTATGAATTTAAGCTAAATGTCAAAAAACAGTATTTGTGTCTTCCTTGCTGCAGGAAGTGGCTTTCAGTAAAAACTGGGATCTAAATCCCCATAATCAGCACAGTTGCATGTCATGTTAGCAATTGTTTTAAGTGGAACTTCCCTTCAAAGAAAAAGACTGCTTTCAAATTTTTGTCACGGTACTGCTCTGCTCCAGTTAATATTGCCGACTGTAAGTATTGCAAGCTGTGCTATAGAAGGCAATCAGCTAAACCTTAGAGCAGTTTGAACGGGAAGTGCTGTTGTTGCTACTTTACAGATGGCTGAATGGAGTCAGAGGAAAAACTATATCCCTTTATGCTCTCCATCAGATTGGAGTTGACTTTTCTTATTTCCTTGACTCATTCTCTGGGTAATAGAATTTTGTGTGCATGTGCACACAGCCCACAGGCCCCTAAAACCTAATTAAGATGCTTTCATTGATTAAACCTTAACATTTTAGGTTCTGACAATTCTAAGCATTTCTCAGCCTACAGGATGAGTGAAACTTGAGCAGGGTTTGGCTGTGCAAGTACAGTTGGCACTAGCATCGATTTTATTCTACCCCGTGGCAGCAGATTAACACAACATCCGCATACCAGTAACATCAAGTCAATCTGCAAGCGACAGCCTGTTCGCAGGGCATTTCCTGGGTTGAAGCATCCGTCCTGTTTGGAAGTGTTCAGGGACAAACCCTGCAGCCCTCACCAAGGCACGGCTCCAGCTGGCTTCATTGGCAGCATTGCCTGACTCAGAGCTGCTGGAGAGTCCTTGTTCATGGGACCATAGCTGCGAGTCCTCTCCCGCTGGCGCCCACAGTAGGCAAATGCCTGTGGTCTTCAGGACCACCTAGGGGGCTCAGCAACGACAGCACTGTTGCAACGTGTGCTACATGTTGCTTTTAATTAGTCTCAGGCAGATTTCTTCAAACAGAACGGGGCAAAATTTTCCCTCTTGGAAAAAAATGCTGAGAAGTTTAACATTTCAAAAAGTCTTCGGAGCCTCACTGAACTTCAGCAGAGCAGACGTTTAAAAGGTGTGGTTTTCCTTCAGCATTGCAAATGTCTGAGACAAGGAGGCACTGAAGTTTGATTTCCAGACCAATTATTTGCCAATAAGGATCTGAATGTGTTATTTGAACAAACTATTTTAGGTTTTTAAAGATTTCCCACCCATCCCTTAAGAACTCTGCTCTTCAAAGCTCTGTGGTTATTTAATACTGCATTCTGAAATCATGCCGGCAGAGCAGGGCAGTATGGATTAGTTGCCACATGGTGATCAAAACCTTACTGAGCATGAAGGAACACACACCAGAACCACATTTTCTATTTGGGGTATTCTGTTTCAGGAATCCAACTGTGCCATGAAGCTCAGTCTCCTATCATCAGTATCTAATCTTTAAGAATACTACAAAATGATCTGGACAGCTCTGAACATGAGTTGGGGTTGCACATGCTATGCAGCAAGCGCCTGGGGAAAAGGGGCAGCCAGGGTGGGTGAAACTGTAGCTCTGGAGTCTTCCAGGAAGTTCTAGGTCTTTTTCACTGCTGAGAAGAGACCATAGTTTGAATCCTCTGGAGATTAATTGCACAGGACATGGTTTCTTTAGCCTAAATCCCAGACCACTCTTCAGATATTGTATCTGGGATATCAATCGGGATTCTCTTGGCAAAAAAAGAGAGATTAGCATGACTCATCTATGATTTACTTTACATGACTACTTCATAGGAGTATTAACCATGTCCTTAGAGTGCCTCTTCTGTTTTGTCTGTAAGGTCCATGATGAATTCGCATGTTGACAAGAACAACATTTACTTTTAAAACCAGAATATTTCTAAACAAAAATACTTTTTCTTTTAGAATAGAATAGAAAAAAAAATGGAAAGCAGTTGTGTGAAATTATAAGGAATACCACCTTTCTGAGTAATCTTTGGGAATGCCTCATTAAGGAGGCTGGGGTGACTAGCTCAGATATTGACAACTACAATGGAGATATCTATATTTAGCTAGATTAATCTGTTCTATTTTGGCCACATTCTCCACTTTTCCTCATCATCCACCATTCTTGCAGCTCCTCCTTCCAGCCTCTTTCCCCACCTCAAAACTCCATCTCCTTCTTAGGAAGCACAGACTACATATGCACATAATATACCCGATACTATTGTTGTGAAAACCTCTTCCTTTCCTCCTCTGTCAGATTTATATCTCAGGAGATCTCTGAATTTCACGAAAGCTATCCAAAACTGCGTTTTTTGTCAGCCTAATTCCCCATGGAATACCATTTCTTCTAACACATTGGACTAGTTTGGACTACCATTACTGAGCATTTTCTAGCTGTTCAACATCTTATTCACAAGCTCACTGGGACAACTCACTTGTATCTATTTTTTTTGTTATGAGCTCTCAGAGTATTCAACCACAGTTGTACCCAAACTGATGCTTTTGCAAGGATGCCACAAAGGATCTCATCATGTAAGTTTTGGTGCCTATGGAAGGCTATTCAGATAGAAAAAAATATCTCATTTCTAGTCTTCTGGGCAGAGGCAGTTTTGTTTCTACCTGTGGTGCTTGGAGCTGGAAGAGATGTATTTGAGCCTTTGAGTCCTCCTAGGTTAGACCTTCTCTGAATAAATATCCAATAGGAGACTGAGAACAGAAAAAAAAAAAAAAAAAAAGGGCTCTAATAGAAAAATAAAAAGGCAAAAGAAAAGAAGTGTCATTTGTACTACTAGTAGACAAGTACTTGTTTTCATTCATGGTTCCTGTCAGTTCAGGGAATGGACACAGCCCAGTAGGAATGGGGAATAGAAAGGTCACTTTGTATACCACTGTCTCTCTCAGGATGAGTCACAGAGAAGGAAAGAAACATCAGCAGAGTGTGATGGGGTTTCCTAGGCCTCAGATCTTACCACAGCAGTTAAATGATCTGCACATTTTGTATTAAGAAAAGTACTGCTTTTAGTTGGGTGAGGAGGATAACAGATACATCCCCACCGAGAAAAAAATAGAAGGCCAGTGACCAGAGCTAATACGGCTTTTCTGTCTGTAACGTATCTCTACAAATGGAGGGCCAGTGACCAGAGCTAATACGGCTTTTTGTCTGTAACATATCTCTACAAATGGAGAAAGAAGGAATGATCTGCTTATATTTGTGCCATTGTGTCAAATGACTTCTTATATTCCCTTTATATGATGCATTACAAAAGGCTGCTGAGTAGCTTTTCATGAATTATATGCTGTAGAGGAAATTGCAATGACTACAATAAAAGACGGAAAGATTTCTACAGAGAAATGTGAAGTAACCATAAAAATATATAGAAAATAAAATCAGAATTACAATGAGAACTGGAACTTGGAAATAAGAGGTGGGGACAACTTAATTTAAAACATCAAGCCCAAGTATTTCAGACATTTTAGAATGCCTAGATAATGCAATTACACTCATTTATTTGCCTATCCTGGAATTTTAAAATTCTGGAGTGTGAAGGAAGTGACAAAATACCACAAAAGAGCTTATGGCCTAATTTTTCTGGCTGACTGTGATCCGGGAAATACCAGAATTATCACGGGAATTTTTTTTTGACATTTGCAAGCTTAAAAAAAAAAATACAAAAAAGGCAACTCGACTTCTGCAACTACTGCTGAGTTAATACCTGTGATCTGAGGTTTCTTAGAGTTGAGTAGACAACTTCCTGATATTATTAATATAGTAAATCAAGATAAGACATGGCAGATCTACCAGTAAAATGCTAGGGACTGTAAAACAGAAAGTCTAGGTTACTCTTCTTTTCCATCAGTGTCTCTCTCTGTGACCTTGTGAAAGGGCACATTCCCCCTTCAGTTAGCTTTCCCATTGTGAAATGGAGACAATAACATTTTTTGACTCGACGTAGTGAATATTATTGTGTGTAATGTGCATTATTTTCATCAAATATGAGGATACTTGCAAATATTTGGATGAGTAAAAATAAGCCATTTTCTTGACCCACCTCTTGGGTCATCTTAATATTTGATCTGATGACAATTTTTCTGCAAGAAATACTTCTTTTTAAGTTGAACAGTTTTAGCCATCATGTATGATTATTGCTTCTGTAGTCACTTATCCCTGAATGTAATTATTGCTGCTGTCTAAAACACAAAGCTTTAGTAATGTCTGATAAAAAGCATGAAACAAGAACTGATTTTAATCTATATTTTTTATACAAGAATCTCTTAGCTAAAATTCCTCAGTGTATGATATGTATGTTCAGAGGACCTGGAGTCCCAGAGCCAAGATAACCATGACTTGAGATGCAGCAGTGTAAGCTCGTTACTCAGACAAGCAACCACGAGGTGGAGATGTTACAAGCTCTTACTAGCAAATGTAAAGCATAGTGTCTAATACTGATCTTTCTCGTATTTATCTAGGGAGATAGGATCGTATTTTAATTTAAAATTGTCTCCAGTTAACAATTATAGTGCAATAAACGTAAAGGAAGTCTGTAATAGCAAAATAATTAAAAGGAAGACCATTTATATCTTGACCTTAAAATTAGTGCCTTATATTTTATAAAAGCTAATGACACTAACTTGATTATTTCTTTCCATAAAGGAACATGATTTATGTTCATGAAATAAACTGTGGTTTTGCTAATTATATAGTAGACTGCAAGTCGGTTTTGCACAGTCATCCAGTCATCCCTTAAGACCTTCACGTGGCCATGCAGAAACTATCTTTAATTGTAGGAGGGAGAGTAGCAGAGACAGAGCACAAGCTGGAGTGTGTTGTGCTTTAGCTGCAACGTATACAACTGTACAAGTGAATGACACCAATTCTTGCCATATCTGCACCGTAGGAACTGCAGCTATGAATTGCATCAAGCTCAGGAAACTTTCAAAAGAAGTAAAAGACAAGTTTCACAATCAATCATATTTGCAAGGATAAAGAAGAGAAAAACAATCTTGCCTTTTTTATATTATCTACCCAGTAGTCAGAACATTTTGTAGGCAAGGCAAACACGCATTCAGCTCCTTTCCTGAAATCTTTAAAGTAAAAATTCGACTACAACATCCTGACCATCTGACCCCTTAGGAAATATACTTACAAAATGGAATCCACAGATTCCAAATCCTGCTTTGAATAAAAGAGGAAGGTTGTCTAACTATTCTACTGGAATATGTATAATGTTCTCCAGACCCATATAATTTTTAAGTGCTCTTAAGCATCTAGATCCCAACTTATCATTTTCAAAAACACTGATCTTTCATTGCTCACATTTTTGGTAGTGCAAGTATCAGAAAAGGTTTGTAAGATTGCCCTAGAACACTTGAGTTTCTGGGAATGACAGGATTTCCTATATTCATTAAATAGTCTACCTATTTCTTTTCCCTTTTGCTTCATTTTCTAAATCCCTGATTTTTGTATAAGCTATGGGGATATGTCCCACAGGACTTTCCAAAATGCAACATATTACTGTTGCCAGCAGTCTCAAGGTTTGTAAATGCAATAAATGCTTCCTACAGGAGTGGAACTTAATCTGACTTGGAAAAAGTATGACCTATCATCCTGAACAGTTTTTACACCACTGTCTTGAGACAATTAAGTCATTCAAGGTATTTTGAGACAGGAAAAAATCTTTGGGGAGCAGTAATGATGTTATCTAAATCTGTTAAATTTAAAACTTCAAAATCATTTAAGCTTAGGCACAAGTCATTGGTTCTTTTCCTGGAGATACAATCTGATACAGAAGGAACTAAAAAGTTCAAGAATCATAGCAGTTCTATGCCTCCATAAAATAAGCTACAATGCTATATAACTGTTGGCTAAAAGGTGTGTATATGTTACATATTCATTGCTAAGAGCTGTAAATTTATGTATAGCTGCAACTTCTGGAGCCAACTTCTATCAAGCTCATTCTTCAAACCAGCAAAAAATTACCCTTGTGGAGTTCTCATATTACAGAAATATTGTAGCTATGTTATGGGAAGTAAAGAAATGGAAATTAAAAGAAATTTGCTTCTGTTTTTCACATACACTATTTGTGTGCCTCCATGTTCTTCCTCTGTAATAATTAGGTTATTCGCTATTAGGAAAGTGTGGATGTGTTGTTTATATTATGTCTGGTTCTTCCTCTGTAATAATTAGGTTATTATCTATTAGGAAAGTGTGGATGTGTGGTTTATATTATACGTCTATATCTATATAAAAAGTTTTTTCTCTGATTCATTTTTCAAAACAACTTCCTAGGATGTAAGAATCTTTATATTGCAAGCATGTTGTACAGCTTACAGTTACCCTAACAGCAGTAAGTAGTATGCTACCATTGCTAGTATTAAAGCTTAGAAATCCCCCAGACTCACTGATGCCTAATTTGAAATGCTTGAGTCTTACTTGTCCTTCATGTATGCCTTAGTTTGACTTTAAAAACTGGCTAATGAATGTAGAAGAATTGCACAATACCAAAAAGAGGCTGTGAAATATTAATTCAGGTGAAACACCTTCACTTGCAGAAGCTAGAGGATAACTCTTATATTGTCTAAGTGCATTGACTGCAGCTGGCACTCCACACAAGTTCTCTATCAAGTCCCAGAATGAAGTACTTAAGGCTGATTCAGACAAGTAAAGCATGAAAATAAGAAAATGATTACTGCAGGAGAAAGAAACATATTTTCCTTCTGAATTTTTTCTGTCAGATTACTGCAGGAGAAAGAAACATATTTTCTTTTCCTTCTGAATTTTTTCTGTCAGTCTCTATATGCAGCATTTGCAAACACAATGGACCTAGTAGCGTCATTTTTTTCTTATTAGCAGAACATAAACCCCCAGTTACACATTCATTATGAGTCACTACACACTTCTGCTTGAAAAACTGTAGATAGACGTTGTTCTCTGAAAACTGAAAAGTGTACCCACAGCTATTTCTGTCCCAGTTAAGGAGGCCCACTGAATAAATGTCTATGTGTGTTTAGATCAGCAAAGACCCTTACAAGGCAGCAAATCCTTAAAATCAACAAAAGTGTGAGCTGGTAGCTACTGTAATTGCTAGCAGTGAGTCATGTTAACAGAGAAATGGTGAAATATAGCCTGTTTTATTATTATTATTATGAGGGGCTATAGCTAGATTCAACTGAAGAATATAGGGCTCATGGGAAGCCTCATAAACACTGACATAATCAAGTATTGGTTTTAATACAAATTCATAAATTTTTATAGGTGTCGAGTTGTCAGGCAGATAATATATGACCAAAATCTGGATAAAGTATATGGAAAAAAAAGCATTCCAGAAGGACTGCAAATATAACATGATACAGTGCAATGCCACTAAGGACTACAGCTTTGTTAGGACCACAGCTGTGAGCAAAGGGGTGCACAAAGTGTTCCAGCCAGTGCTTTTGGGGGGCTAGCCTGCCTCCTGAAAGCCTTTTGTGCTCAGAGAAAGCTTCCTTGAAACAGTTAACAAAAGCTAGCAGAGAAGCATGAGCAGTGAACATATCAAGTGTATTTTTCACAAAATTTCCTTTTACTAAAGGTAAGATTTCCTTATGAAGAAATAAGAATAGGGATTAATAGGTTGGAAGATCTGCCAAAGGAAGAGGTGGGGCCTTGCTCCAATAAGTCAGAAATCTGGACTTGGTCCAGAGTAGTGTTTAGTGTGCAGCTACTAGTGTTTTGTGTGCAGTTATTAGCTGTGTTTCCCCAGTTGCCAGCAAAATATCATACATTGTGCATGAAACACCCCCTGTAAAATATGTCAGCAGAAGGAGCCCAGATCACCTCCCTGCTCAGCTTTAGGAGCAGGCTCTCTAGCTCCACAGTCCACACATGCAATGAGTGGGTTGAAGGAAGATTCAAACTAGCTTATACTAGATAATGACTGGGGCAAAAAAAGCCTGAATGACCACTGCAGCAGCCAGTTTTACTATTGCAGATTGCATAAAACTAGCACCTAAGAGCACAAATGGCTGCAACTTCTGCCTGACTCTCACACAGAAGTGTGCAAGGCAGGGGCCCCTTTCCTCCTCTGCTCCACTGCTGCTCGGCTTCCCTTGTAACCCCTCCTTGATACTGCAGTTTGTTGGCCCTTTGCCACTCACTGCTTCCCTACAGGCAGCTACAACTGCAGTTACAGGATGGAGGGTGTCTTGCCAATTGTGAAATATTATATTCTGACTTAGTACAACCTCTCCATGTAAAATAAAAATGCATGCAATCAGCAAGCAGAATGGCTAATAAAAGGAAGGAGAGAGAGTCTAAGGAAAGAGAAATTCTAGCCTTGTTTAGATCAATGGCAGAATTCCCACTCTTTTCAGTGAGCCAAAATTTCACCCTAGGTATCCATAAGCCTTTCTAGCTACATTTCAGATAGCTAGTTTGGCAAATTCTACAGCATTTCATGCCATGTATATGGCTTCAGGATTTATATTCAATTGGTTAAGTTTGAAACCCTTTTACTTTGGTTATGTATCAATTCCAGCCTAGAAGTTATTAGTGGATGTGACAAATAACAGTTTTTCCTAAGAACTACTATCTTGGTGCTTAGAAGAAGTAACATAAGTTTTAGGATGGTTACAAACAGTTTACGATGTTGGTACCCCAAGACTCATCATGAATTTTACACAACCAAAAGGTTTGTCTTGTCTCAGGCAGTTGATTGCCCTATGCCTGTCCCAGAGCAACCCACTGATTGTTCCTATGTAGTGGATCGCCAATACACTGAGACCCTGTACACTACACAGCCTCCACTCAGGTCTTCAGCCTTTGTTGCCCCTCCATCTGAAGGCACCATAAAGACCTGTTTAAATCCGGAAGCTGCAACTTCTCTCTGTGCTGTGGTTTAACCCCTGGTAGCAACCAAGAACCACGCAGCCACTCACACACTCCCCCACCTATGGGATGGGGGAGAGAATAGAAGGGTAAAAGCTAAAAGCAATCATGGGTTGAGATAAAGACAGTTTAATAGAGAAAGAAAAGCTCACAAGCAAAGCAAAGCAAAACAAGGAATTAATACACTGCTTCCCATGGCCCACCTATGGGATGGGGGAGAGAATAGAAGGGTAAAAGCTAAAAGCAATCATGGGTTGAGATAAAGACAGTTTAATAGAGAAAGAAAAGCTGCACACACAAGCAAAGCAAAACAAGGAATTAATACACTGCTTCCCATGGGCAGGAGGTGTTCAGCATCTCCAGGAGAGCAGGGCCCATCACATGTAACGGTTCCTTGGGAAGACAAACACCATCACTCCAGATGTCCCCCCTTCCTCCTTCTTCCTCACACCTTATATACTGAGCATGATGTCATATGGTATGGAATATCCCTTTGGTCAGTTTGGGTCACCTGTCCCAGCTGTGTCTCCTCCCAATCTCCCATGCACCTCCAACTTCCTTGCCAGTGTGGCAGTATGGAAAGCAAAGGCCTTGGCTCTGTGTGAGCTCTGCTCAGCAATAACTAAAACATCTCTTCGTTGTCAACCTAAACATAGCCCCATATTAGCCACTGTGAAGCAAGTTAGCTCCACTTCAGCCCAAACCAGCACACTCTGACAAAGATTGTGTATTTTGATAGACCCACCCCAGTGACCTGCCCATACACAAACCTTGCCATGCACTGTGATAGTTCAGTGCATCCGCTGCACTGAGCTCTGCTGATGCTCAAGGATATGAATAGATACACTTCAGGACAGCAGGGAGAGAGAGAGAGAGAGAGAGAAGAGAGGCAAGGATCTCTGGAAGTTATCTGGATCTATACAAATCTCACAATACATAAAGCCGAAAGGAACCCAACTTTTACAGAAAATGATGTTTCCCAGTCTTAGGAAGTTTGGCTGGAAACAGCATCAAGGAGAAAAACTAAGTCAAGTTACCTGACCCATTCTGCAATACATCATGTGCCACAGTGATTGTCTTCAGTACAAAATTACCCTTCATCTTGGACTGGAAATAGTTAGCAGCCTTTGTTAAAACTGAGCAGGAGCAAATAATTCATACATAAACTTGTGTTCTTTTAATAACTGAGTTTGATGAATTTGTCTATTTTTGACAGTGCTTTGATCATTTTGTACTTCAGGCTCTCTCTGAAGCAACCTTATATTTTATACTCTTAAGGAGAGACAACCTTATAATTTATACCAGTTAAATATATATTACAGTACCATATAGCTAACATAAGCCTTTTGTTTTCTGTCAGAACATTACAGCAAGCCATATTATGAACCAATAAAATCTGCTGCCTTTTCCCCTTGTTCAGTTTTATACACTTGTGGCCTGAGGCAGTGTCCCATTCCAAATTAGGAGCAGGAAGGGTTATGGTGATTCCCATGGCAAATGATGACACAAATGACGTGAGTGTCACCTTGAGTTCCATGCTTATTAATAATAACAGAGTAGAAAATGATTCCTTAGAAGTGACAGGATAGGGATAGTTCAGAAAGAGAAATTGGGAAAGATAAGCAGAAGTACAGAGTTCGCGAAAGAAAAGTTATCACCACAGAGTCCTGCAGTGTCCTGCGGGTCCAATCATCACTCACTGGGAGAAGCTTCCAGTGAAAAATTGGTCCACTTTCTATTCATTATCTTTGCCCCACCTTACCTGTAGAATTTTCCACCTCTTTCCTTCAATCAGTCATGGTGGGTTTGTCACATTTATTAGTAACAGAGCATAGTCCTGCCCTCTGGATTCATAACTGGGTGTGTGCTGGGTGGACTCCCAGTGAGGCAGCCTTCCTCTGTTGAGCATCTTCATCACTGTATCTGGTTTTGACCTTGTCCCCAGTGCATGCCTCCTTGCCATGGTGGTCATGAAGCAAAACCACAAGCATCCAACACAACAAAAAAATCAAATGCCAGTGACAGCTAGCTTCCCTTTTTTGCACCTCGTGGTTTACACAAAGGAACAATGTTGAGACACTTTTGGAGTTTGGATCAGAATCTTACAGGCAGTGCCAAAAAAAATCAACACATACCAATGGGGGTCATAAGGCAAAAATCTCAACATCTTCTCCTGCCACTCATTTTAACATAGTCTGGCTGGACACATAATTTACTTTTCAGATAATGTGCTAGTTGATTACTATTGTTCACCTCTTAGCAATTTCCCAACTGTCTGAGCCAATACTTCTATTGTGTGAATACTTGTTGTGCTACAAAGTAGTTATTATAAAAATGGCATTTTTTTTCTTTTCTTAGTTTGTCTGAGACTGAGAGTTACAAAGATCATTCTGCATGGAAAATGGGGGGGTGGAGGGGGAGGAAGATAGAAATCAATCAAAAGTTTTAACCCCTCGGGGATTTCTTATTGGAAGTTCATAAGACATAGCATCGTTTAGTTTAGGACTACAGGAAAATCACTCACATAAAACGTATGTTCCTTGCCTGAACCACACTATTTATTAAATGTTGCAAACCACAGTTCATAGTGTATGTGCTTACTTTTATTAGTTCACCACTTCTTCACAAAAGGCCATGTTTTCATAAGCAGACTGTCAACACAAAAAGAATATTCATTTCTGAGGTTCATTTTTTAGACTGTTCATACTGCAACTACTCAGAAGTTAACCGACTCCGTTCATGTTGGAGATGGCAACATACCTTCTACTTTCAACAGAAGCTGTTCAAAAGCTTGATGAAAAACAGTCAAGAGAGTTGGATCTGATCTGAGACTTATTCCTGCATTTCAACACTTCAAAAAAACCCCCTGAAGTTTCGATGTTTGGCCAAAGAGACTGATTTAACATCTCTTGAAGTCAGAGTCTCATACTTGAACTCAATAACATTGAACTCAGCCCATATACCCTAATTTGTATCTGCATCTCTAATTAGAAAACATAGAAGAGTAAGTCTAAATGGTACTCTGGAAAGGCAGGCACTAAAGTACATCTCTAAATGCTCCTCTGTATCATGGCTATGATAAGAAACCATAAGAAGAACCACAGGAACATGATAAAACTCTAAAATAATATAAATTACAATTTGATAGTTTGGGGAATTTCTTTTGAGAAAAAAAGTGCTATCATTTTAAGCATTATAAATTATCAAATCCAGAAACTTAATAAAAAAATCTCCCAACAATGGCTTAACAGTATACTGTAGTTTTATACTGTTTGGTTTATAAATATGATACTGCAACAGAGCTACTACACATCTGCCCACATCATGGAGAGTTTACAAATGACCTGACTAAACACAGTTCCTCTGTCAACTTGCCAGCATTTGCTGTATTTTCCTGTGGGTCCAGACAAGTCCTGTCACTGTGATACTCCTCCCATTGATTTTAAGAGCATTGGAACAGATCCATACTCACAGAAAAAGTTAAGCAGAAGCAGCCCTTATGTTTGTAATACATTTCATTAATATTTTCTTCAAAAAACAAACCCCCATGAAAATGCAGAAAAAATTCTTTTGATATGGTATTAAATGTAAATGGAATAATTGCGTCCATTTGTAAATGTGGTTTGGTGGCCTTTTTTAGGCTGTGGTTACACAGAGAGTGCAGGTAGAAGTGAGTGAAAAGTTTGTTATAATAACTGCCTGGGTTTGCAATCCTTCTCTCTTTCCTTTTGTTAACTTTCCCAGTTGTCCCCATTAAACTGAATTAGCTATAAATATGTGTACTGCCTGGGTTTGCAATCCTTCTCTCTCTCCTTTTGTAAACTTTCCCAGTTGTCCCCATTAAACCGAATTAGCTATAAATATGTGCATCCCTGTGCTTCTTTTGGAACTGGACTCAAGCTGTTGAAGTGCAGACCAATATGGACACAGAAAGCCCTGAGCATTCAAATAAATGTTCTCTGACCAAGTGGTTGTGAGCTTCTCACCTTGACAATTCGAGAGGTCATTTTGAATACATTGCAGTTTTTCTCTTTGCATTTTTTAACACTTCTACACAAGAGTGAATGAGAAGCCACAGATGTGGTGCAGTCCTTCTCCAGCCAAGCAGCAGGGACCACTCAAAGGGCTGCCTTCACCACACCAGAGATGAGGAATAACATCCCCACGGTGATGAACACAGCTCCCTTGTCAGCTCTGCAGCCTCTATGAGATCAACAACCCCTTCCAGGAAAGCTCTTCACCATTAAAATCTCCAAAACCAATATCATGGAGAGATGGGTTAAATGCACTTTTTTTTTTTTTTTTGTGCAGAAGAGCTGAGTGTAAAGCAAAACACAGGTTCTTAGAAGCTAGAGCAGATGCTGCTGGTCTGTTTAACTGTGTGAAGGGTGACCCACTGATCTTTTTAGCAAGACAATTTTTAATTAACATACACCTCTGGACATTGCTCATGCCACTGTGATGACTTTGGAGCAGGCACCAGACTATGCAATTCACACATACTTATACTGGTGCACTTGTTGACTGGTCCTCAGACCATGCAACTCCCTCAAGTATATTGCTGCTTCAATAAAAGGCATCTGGTAAGAGGGCAATGGCAGGGACAAACCAGGCCAGGATTCTTCTGCACTAAGAACACTTGCAGATGCCAAAAGCATCTTGTGTTTTTCTGGCAAAGCAGGACTCAAATGATTGCACCAGATAATTTTCTAATTATACCTAATTCTTGTTGCAGATAGAAAGGATTTCCACCAAACAGAAGGCACAATGCACAGGTGGATATTGAACCATAACTGAGCCCAATTTTGCTTCTTTAAACAAATCATGATTTTCCCATTAACTAGTCAATGTAGGCTTTTGAATAACAAGTCCCTACATGTATTTGCCATTCTAAATTTGCTGCACCTCATTAAAAATGCTGAAGAAGCATAGCCCTCTTTTTCCATTCCAAATTTTCTCTCCAATTGCTGTAAATTTTTACAGCCTCTTGTCAGCTGGCTCCTATCCACACAGGTACCAACTGCAGTTATACTAACTGAAACATTGCCTTCAAATGAGGTAACAGAGGAACTTGTAGAAAAATGCTACTTTGACTTTTGAATGATGTGTTTCAAAAGCTTTGGCTTTCTTTGAAAGAGACACAAATTTTTGGTGTATTTCAAAATGTAAGAAATTCTTAATCTGTTTTTCTCCCATAATCAAGCATGTCGTCAAACAAATACCATTATTCCGATCAGGATCCCCGTGGCAGTCCCATGACTTAAGACATATTTGGTATGGTCCTTCAGAAGTGGGATCTCATGAAATTTTTTCCCCCATATCTTCCTCAGCTACAGCTTTATTGCTAAAAGTAGCAAGGAGAAAAGTTAACCTGATCCAAGGATGGATTTTGTGCAACACCCTTCTGTAAGCTGCCATTGCTGAAGGAAGCTGGAGACAGTCCTGTTGAAGGGAAGATCACTCCGGGCTGCACAACAGCTCGAGTCAGCATACCCAGGTCTCTGACTGCTCACTGTTCCCTCATTTCCTCCTTGCCTCTGAGTGCCCCAGAGAGCTGCTGCTTCCCATCCTTGCTCTCAGCCTGGTGCACTGCTTCTTGCTGTGTTTCTGCAACTGGTGTGTAGTGGGGTTGTTGCAAAAGTCTGGGGTGCTTAAAGCCTCGTATCAGTAAAACTTCGCTGCTGCCTGTTTGATGGGCAGCATGCCACATATCTTCAAAACATTTACATCTGTCAGATATCCAGATGTCATCGGTTCTAGGAAAGCGTTGGTGTGTCTGTCCTCAGGCAGACAGGTGAAAAATGTCTAATGAATGTTACCCTGCTTCCTTGATGATCTAGCAGCAGCCAACTGAGACTCTGCAGAAATTACTCACTATGTGATCCTGCGCACCTGGAAGCAAATTTGAGTATTGACTTTTCCTATATGGAAGAATTGGAACATCCAACCTTACTACTCATTCTTTAAAACGAATTTCTAGTGCTAGGAGGTCTGATGGTGGATAGCAAAGAACTCATATTGAATAAAATTTAGATGTTTCCAAGAAGAATGAAAACGTGTTCAGACAGAACAAGTGTTCGGACAGGATGAGAAGTAGCATGATATTTTATTACCCACCCTAGCAAATAATTCAGTGCAAACCACTGAGAGAATTCTAGAAATATATGCGCAGCTTTTACTCCACTGTAACTAGTCATCATGTCAGGAGATGCTGTTTCCTGGTGCAGGATATCACTGTGATAGAAAACAAACTCTGTTTTTCACTATTAATGAACGTAGGATATACTGGGCCATAGTCTGAAAAGCACTATTATGTTTACACTTTTTACCCAATTCCTCTCTTTTCCCCAAAGTCTCCTGTGTTGTATAGTAAGAGCTATGCAATATATTTTGATATTGATTGTTTACAGGATTGGAATAATTGTGGAAGAGAAAGTCCTTTGCTTAAAACGCCAGCATTCAAAGAAGCCCCTGGAGATAAATGAACTGTTTCTGTTCTTCCGAATCAATAGGGGAGCTTTCTTTTCTCATTTATTTTCTCTGTTTTCCGAAAGGATGCAACTCGGGCATTGCTTTGCGCCACCTTATTGCAGCAGACCCTAGAGGAAGAACACTGTTATGGGATGTGGCTGCAAGGATGTGCTTGCTGGATCCTGATGCACAGAGGTTCAGACATCTGCAGGCTGGATAATGTCTTGGTCTCCAACAAGCCACTCTGCTATTACCCTGAACCACAAAAGGAGGTTGTGCCTTGCTCTCATCTGTCACATCAAGTTCATACACAGAGATAAGAATTTGACTGTAGTATTTCAGAAATCCTTATTCATAGCTGATCTTTAATTTTCTGATCTAGTGGAATAATTATACTTGAACATATGGGACAGTCCTATTGTAAATGTTGACTCTTAAAACCTGAGCATTTTACTTCATCAAATTCTTTGTATAGAGACCTTATTGCAATAATACTTGTGCTATTCTTTTAACAGGACTATGGCCACACACCCTGCACAAAATAGTGGTACTGTTTCTATAAGCTTTCTTTTTCACAGCTGAAGACATTGGCCCTGGTTTGCATTGATAGTTGCATAGGTCAGAGTCAAAGAAAAACCCTGCCAAGAACCTGCCTGTATTAGCTGCAAATTTATTTTCATGCCTTGTAAAGGTAAGTATCATTTGAAGACTATCTCCACACTCCCAGGAGAGAGGAAAGTGACTGGCAGCTTGTAAATATAGCCTGGCAAAATGAGTGGGATTTTTTTTTTATACTCTGTAAACATGTGTACATTGTGCTCAGTTTGCAAACATGCAGCTGCATGCTGGTTTTTTTTTTTTCAAAACACTGGTGTTGGTTCAGGCTGGAATAAGTCTAAGCAGTCAGAAAAATTTCTATGTAGCCTGAAGCATCTGATAGTATCTGCATTAAACACAATACAATTCCAGCGTGCCTGACAGAATGATACAGGCCGTATTGGCTGCAAGACTGTGAGAATAGGAAAATATTAATTCAAGACTATCCTAATGATAACAAGGATAAAGCTTTATAACAATAACCATAAGAGCCACTGGATAAAGTGTAACTGGCTGTAACCTCAGCTCATGTCATGTTACTATAACCAGAAAATAATTTTGTTCCCAGTACTTGTGTGTTATAACATAATTAAAGACAAATTGCCTTCCTTTAAAAGCACATGGTCCCTAAAAATTGAGTAAAAGGCAAGTCTTTTAAGAGTAGGGTATTTACCACTCACATCAGAACTGTTTCTGCTTTCCACTGGAAAGCTCTGGGGCAGATTTGTCCTTGCCAAGCAATCACAAAAAAATTACTTCAGAGACAAAATACATTTATTAACATAATATCTTGTTACTCATAAAACCCATGTACTGCTGACAAACTCGGAGCTAACACAAAAGCCACCTCTGTTTCTCAGGCAGACTTTTTGGACAAAATGCTGCATGTATCCTGTGTCCAGTTTGGTCAACTGAAGAATGGACAAGCCTCATGCCTTGCAAACCCCAGTGCTAGAGAAGATGTTTTCTCTGGACAAACTGCAACCCTTCTATTAGATTTTCACCATCCTGCCCTGTTACTGCCACAGCAGCTCTTGGATCAGAAGCAGCAATGTCACCAGGAACAAGCTCTCCTGAATAACACATGGAGAGATTTATTTCCTTCCAATTCTCTGCAGGGTTATATCACATTAACTGCATCAGAAAACCCATCATCTTTAAAAACCTGCACTAGCTGCATAGACAATGTTCTTCCAAAGCTGCTTTAAGTTTCTTCTATAGGAATACTACTCTCTCTCTCTCTCTCTCTCTCTCTCTCCATACATATATATATCTGCAACTCTTTGGCATTTTGCTATAAGTAGGCCACACTGATACCTTCAGTTAAGGGAACATCATCCAGTCTTAATGGGACAGTTAGCCAGGTTTTCTGAGTGCCAACATCTGTACTTCACTCATGCCCTCTTATCATTTCATGTTGTTGTGCTTTGCTTGGCATTGGAGAAGCTCTGAAGGGCAGATTCAGGCTTGACTCTTAGTAATCTATTCTTGTACACCTTTTTCCTTTCTCTGAACTGCCAAAATGGAGATCTGGAAACCAAATCGTTATTTCTATACATTTGAAAACAAAGCACACACAGGAAGCAATTTCTGGGGAATCAGTAATAGGCAAAAAGTATCTGAAGAATGCACAGAAGTCCCTCCTGTTTTGAGTTCTTCCAGACGTTGGCCAGGTGTTCTTACCCATACATCACTGAGTGGATTAAAGCTCAATTATGTATCTTAGATATCAAATCATTTGCAGATATCAGTAACTTCAAGAAACTTGTGAAAGATTTTCCAAAGGTGTGTCTTCATTTCTCTCTCTCTCTCCCCTTCTCCAGAAGTTATTCCTTTTGTCTTCAGAGAAAATCCACATTGGATTGGAAGGAATGGGAGAAAAAAAATTCTCTCCGCATCTTCAGAAGGTGGATTTGCCTCACTAGTATTGAAAGTGGCATGAGGATAAAGCGGAGCAGAGCAATACTCTACAGAAGTTGAAACTTTCTTGCTCTTCTGCCATTTTGCCATCACTGTCACCACCTACACCAGGAGCACTACAGCTCCAGAAAGAGAACTGGGGCATTTCAAGGGAGCATTTCAACACTTCATAGTGGTCTTTGCTTTCAGAGTTTGTTTCCATACTTATTCCTATCTCTATAATAGAGATGACTGTAAGTAGGCATGACACTAACTTCACCAAAGTTCACCCATCACCACCAGGTCATGGTTTACCTTTCTCCCTTGCCTTGAACTTGGCTGCTTGCTGTAGTCAGCCACTGTTCCAGCTGGTTGAGTCCAAGTGTTGCTGAAGCCTCCTTAATGTCTGTTTTGATTTCATATCTGTTACACACCACACAGCACTACTCAAATATCTTCTGTTTACAAAAACTGTTGCCTTGCTTGGTGGGTTCTGCTGGGCCAGAACAGCTGCCACGGGCCCCGGGGCGCAGGTAGTGCCTGTTGGCATCACAATCAGAGCCTCCAGCCCTTCCCTCAAGACACTGACTCAAAAATTATTGTACCGATTCTTTCCCAGGAATTAACTCTGAGTGCATTCTCAGTAGTGGTTTCCATCCCGACTTTTACACCGTCCGTTTGTCATATCTTGACTTATCTCATCAAGGTCAATATTGTTCTCGTTTGTGAGGACTTCAGTCCAGCTGTCTGCTTTCACAATCTCTTGTCAAGTCTGAACAGGCAAGCCTTTTTTTGCCATAAGATTTCTACCTTTGGTGAGACACTAGCACAGGTTGCCCAGGGAAGTGGTGGCTGCCCCAACCCTGGCAGTGTTCAAAGCCAGGCTGGACGGGGCCTTGAGCAACCTGGTTTAGTGGAGAGGTGTCCCTGCCCATGGCAGGGGTTGGGACTAGATGATCTGTAAGGTCCATTCCAACCCCTAAAATTCTATGATTCTACAATTCTGTGATTCTGCCTCCTGTAAATGTTTCCTTATTTGCTGGAAGAGTGCAGTCTGCAACTGTGCTTTGCAGAGCCTATACTTCTGGGCAGTGCAACATGATGGGATACTGGGTCCAGGCCTTGTCCCCAGCCTCTTGCTCTCCACAACTACCTGAAAGGGGGTTTAGAGAGGTGGGGGTTGGTCTTTCCTGCCATGGCTGCAGGGAGCGGACTAGAGGGAATCATCACAAGCTGAGACAGGGGAGACTCAGACTAGACGTTAGGAAAAAATGTTTCACTGTTAGGGTGGTCACCCACTGAAACAGATTGCCCAGGGAGGTGCTGGAGTGACCATCCCTGCAAAGTGTTTAAGAAGCATCTGGATCGGACCCTGGAGGTTATGGTTTAGGGTTTTGGGGCTACAGCAGAGTGGCAGGTTAGTGGTTGGTCTTCTCCAGCCTTACTGTTTCTATGATTCTAAGTTCTAGCAGGCCAACAGCAAGTCAGTTGGTCCTGACCCTTGACAGTTAGAGGGACCAACCAACCAGAAGGCTCCTATTCAGGTGCCCCAAGTCCTTGGCAAAGGACAGTGTGTGATTTCCTCTTGCCTCCCTATTGGGATTGGTGTCTTTCCGTGAAATTCACCCAGTATCTTCTTGACTCAGAAGAAGAACACCTAAAGAGATGCCTGGATTTAGTTGTATGACCAACCTTACTAGCTGTGAAGTCCACAGACTTGAAGAGACTGCAAACCTACTGAAGTCCGTTCCCCTTCCACATGCCGGTAAGCGAAAGGTAGCACTGGCCTTGAAGAATGAAGGCTGTGTTCCAAAACTGCTCCAGCTTTTCCAAGTCTGCAAGAATTTTGAGAACACCAAAGGTTTGTGTCTCTTGTCTGACACTGTGAGAGGAATTTTGTATCTGGACGAAGCAACTCTGTTTGAGGTGCTGCTTTCTGATGAGTGTCTTCTGGATGTTGTGGGATGCCACATATATGATGCCTGTTTTGCTCAGCCAGCACAGCACAGGGAGCTCTTGATCAAAACAGCAAAACTTCAGGAACTTATGCCTATAACTGACCCTGAACTCAGGCAAAAAATCTGCCAGATATACAGGGCACAGTATATTCATGCCATCGTCTTGCTGAATCCATCCAGTTATGAAGAGGGTTTTCCTTCTGCCCTCACTTCCTTCAATTACAGGAAACAGGAGATATTCAGTGGGTTGCAAGGAAGTGTTTTTTAATGTGACCTCGATGGGTTCTATATAGATCTCTCTGGCTGTAATTTGTTGTGAGCAGAGTTCAGGAGGGTGTAGCTGCAGCCAACTCCTATCCTGCCAATCTGGTCACTCTTGCAGAGGTGGTCTGCAAAGATGCTTTGTAATGCTGCAGATCCAAAAGGGGGAAAATGATCCCCATGGGATGCTCACAGAGG
>NW_008670061.1:734-2224 GCF_000695815.1 Acanthisitta chloris | reverse complement strand
GGTCTCTCTGTTGGCACTTGCGAGTGCAGAAGTGTCCCGGATGCCTCCCCGGAAGGTTCCGTGCAAGGTGCAGGGAGGGAGCCTTAAACAAATTTGGACTGTCCATTTCTGTCCTTTGGATGTGTGTGTGGGTGTTTGGCAAATCCTGCAGGGAATCTGTGGGGTCAGGCAGAGCTATAAAGTGCCAGGGCACTATGGCAGAAAAGGAAAGGAAATGCCATGCTCTGTAGAGGTGAGTGGTTCAAAAGGCACTTTTAGGGATCATCCCCTGCCCTCAGCTTTGCCTGGGGCTCTGGTGTCCTGGAGACGCTTCCTCTGCAAAGAGGGAGTACTGCAAGAATACACTGGAAATGATCCTGCTGGATGTGTGCTCTGGCATTTGCCTTCTTTGTAATCAAACTAATGGAGGTGTGGAAAGTTTGACTCTGTGCAGTGTGGGATCCTAGAAAGATCGATGTTTTCCCTTTCCAAAGGCACTGTGTAAGTTGTGTACTTTTTGTGTGTTCCACAGGAAGATGAGCAATTTTTGCCTGCAGTTTTTGCACAATTAAGAGATGAAGCTACAGCTGATGTGCAACAATGTGAGTTGGTAAGTCAGCGGTCTCAGTGGTTCCTCAAATGCTTTAAATGAGAGGGATGAAGCAGAAAGAGCAAAACTGTTCTGATAGTTCTGCAGTATTTGAGGTACTTCTGTGGAATCAGCCAGGACACACACTCTGATACAAACTGGAACCATTTCCTCCTTTCAGAGAGTTTTCTGACGCAAGTGCACCTGAAGTTCTTCTTTCCAATGCACTAGGAGAAGTTTATCAAGGCATTCTGCGCCTTTTCTCTCTCATTGCCTCAGAAATGTATTTCTCCAAACCCTGACAAAGCTGGGAATTCCTCCAGCTCTTGAAATGTTAATGGCTAGTGAAAACTTAGAGCTGATTTTAATAAAACTAAAAATGCCCACAGCCATTTAACCAGTGTTTTGGATCTACTGAGCTCCTCTGTGTGTGTTGGACAGCTTTGCTTTGCTGACAGTGGAAGCTTCTTGTAGCATTCAGAATCCAGGAGCTGCCCACGGTCCTACTCTGGAGTAGTCTGGCTCCATTCAGAATCCAGGAGCTGCCCACGGTTCTACTCTGGATCCCTCTTACAATTTTGACTTTGCATGAGGGAGAAACCTATGATTGGTGCACTCCTTGTGAGAAGGGAGTGTAAGCATTGAACAAGACTCTTTTTCATTGGGCAGCTTGTTGTTTTTGTATCAGAGAAAATCAAATCCCTTAAGGACGATTCAGAATCCAGGAGCTGCCCACGGTTCTACTCTGGATCCCTCTTACAATTTTGACTTTGCATGAGGGAGAAACCTATGATTGGTGCACTCCTTGTGAGAAGGGAGTGTAAGCATTGAACAAGACTCTTTTTCATTGGGCAGCTTGTTGTTTTTGTATCAGAGAAAATCAAATCCCTTAAGGACGGTTCTTAATTCTTGTGTAAAGGAG
>NW_008670061.1:0-395 GCF_000695815.1 Acanthisitta chloris | reverse complement strand
TGGATGTGGCACTTAGTGCCATGGTCTAGTAACCACGGTAGGGTTGGACTCGATGATCTTTGAGGTCTCTTCCAGCCAGGTTGATTCTATGAGTCTATGTGCATGGATTAGAAAGGCTGTGTGTGTGTGTGCTGCTGGGAATGGGCAATGCTGTTTATGTCTCATGATTTTGACAGATTGGAAAGTCAGAGCAGCCTGAGGAGGATTCCACCGGCTGAGATAAAGGAGTTCACATGTTTCATCAGGTACAGCAGAAATGACATCTGAGTCTGTGTGGCACTTCAGATGTGAAAAGCCCTGCAGGAAGTTGGAGCACGATGCTGAGCAAGTGTTTTGCCCGAAGGATTCCCAGGAGTGGTGCAATCTGTCACTAATACACTGAGCACAAAGCAATG
>NW_008670060.1:21535-26604 GCF_000695815.1 Acanthisitta chloris | reverse complement strand
GCCCGGGCACCCCAAGCCCCTCTGCCCGGGCACCCGCACCCACGGGCACCCCAGCCGGGTGCGGGCTGGCCAGGGAGCGGGGGGTGGGCGTGGGGAATAGGGATCGGAATGACAACGGGGCATGTTTGGGATGGATGGATGGATGGATGAGAAGTGCCAAACCTTGGGCAGTGGGTTGAAAAGGAGGTGGCTCATGGCTTTTCCAGTACCCATCAGCCTCTCCGGAGCTTGCAGATGCGATGCCTCACTCCTGGCCATGTTGCAATAATTCTTCCTTTCATGGGATAACTCTTCTTTGGCTTTGTAACGCTCGCTACAAAAGGAACCTTTGCTTCCTCCCTCCTTCCCAAATTATTATAAAACCTTACTCCCTCTGTGGATAGCTACCATACAGCTTCTCAAATCTTCCCTGCTGCCTTAGGTTGCTTCCCTCTGGGGGTAGGAAAGAAGCAGCAGTGAGCAAAATATCACTCGCACTCCTCCCAAATGGAGCACAGAGTTTGGGGTGAGCATCGCACCCCCTGGGCAGGAGGGACTCAGCTGCTGGCACAGGGCACGTTGCTGCCATAGGTACCTGTGTTTTTGCAGCTTTTAAGTAGTGGCAGCAGGACTTGAAGGGTCTCTGGACCTTTCCGTTGCCACCAGAGGGAGAAGGGCTCAGCTCAAGGATAACGGGAGAGGAGGATGACAACATCCTCCTGCGAGATGTCTGTAATTCATTCTGGATGGGGATAACCAGGCTGGTGTCCCTGCGAGCTGGAAAATGTGAGCTCTGTTTTGTCTCGCTGCCGTGGCAGCTGATGCTGATGACAATACAAAATTGTTCTCATTAAAACATCGTAGGGGCAAATGTCAACTTTTCATCAGTCAGAAAGTGTTGGGCTGTGGGGTCAGAAACAAGGAAAGGGGGTCCAGGGAGATCCTCCCATCAGCTGAGACTTGCCATTTGGGAGACACTTGGTTGAGAACCAACTGCTTTGAGGAAGGAAACACAATTTGCAAATGTCCTTGTAACATTCCCCCTCTCCTGAAGTTGTGGTGTATGGATGGAGACCAGCTGTCCTGCAGAAATTGTTTCTGGTGATGGATATGCCCTTCCTAGGAGGAAAAATGCCCTTGTGCTGGAAGAGAAGGAGAGGTAGCATAATGCCTTTGAACTCCCCTTCATTTCAGCCTTCCCTCAGCACATCCCTCCCATGTGCAGTGCAGACCCTGCCAGGTGAGCTGCAGGTCTCCACGTTTGTCTGCCTCCTGGTTTGCAGACCCCTCAGAAGATATCCATCAGCTCCTGGGAGCTGGCTGACCATGGGTTGAGACCTTCTGCTCTAGTGGGAGATGAACTGAAACTGGGACAGTTCAGGCAGGAAATAAGTGACATATTTCTAGCAGTCAACAGTAATGAGTCACTGGAAGAATCTGCCCTGGGATCTGCAAGCTCTTCACTTCCAAAGGGCTTTTGGCTTGGGGCTGGATGCCCTCCAAAGGGATGCTCTGCACTGGCCACATGCTGAGGACATAAAGATGCTGCTTGGGTGATATTCTCTAGGCAAGACATTGGACAAATGACCTTAATGATCTAGAAGCCACTTACTGAATGAATAAATATGTGGTTACAAAGCAGGAGCAGAGCAGTCTGATAGGGATGGTCAAGTGTGTGGGACTGTGGCTGGGGTGATTTCCAATATGGGGGCTTGCTCCTGAAATGGGCTGAGCCTTGTTCCCCTCTGGGGAAAGCTGAGATGTGTCTGAGTGTGCACTGGGCAGACTTCCCTGGCCACATCCTCACACCTCTCAGCATTCCATTAACTCTGCTGCTTTACAGCTCAGCACCTTGAGCTCCTGGAGCTCTCTTTAACTTTGGCTGCCCCAGACTATTTGGTATCACCTTTGCCTGACCACTGCTTCCCTCTGCTTTTGGGTGCCCTGTGCCTACCCTGCATCTGTGGGCCTTTGCTCCATCAAAAGCACTCTGCAAACCAAGGGCTGATGGTTTATTCCTATCCTCTTGTTTCTTTTAGCTAGTTGTCTGCAGAATCTGACCCTTCTTGCTGCATCTTTGCTCGGTTTCTGTAGATCTGGAAGAGAAATCCCCCAGGAAGCCACATGTTGTTCTGATCCCAGTGGATGGCTCTCTCCAGGAGCTATGCTGCTCACAGCATCCCATACCAATCCTGGCTCCTTGAAAATCCACTCAACTGTAAGGCTCTGCTGAGTTCCCAGTGAGGTTGGGCTGCCCTGCAGCTCCCATCTTTTCAGTTCCTCAGCCTGTGTGCCCCATCAGCGTCTAGTATGCAGCTCACCAGGTTAATGCCCTCTTTGGTGCACAGCATGGAGCCTGAAAAGTTGGATTTGGTGCTGATTTGGGCTCCCAGTGTTTGTAGTGCCCAGCCCTTACTCAGTCTGTGTGCTCAACAGAGCAGCATCTGAGTGCCTGGATATTCCTGCAGTGAGGGCATAGGAGACTATTTCCTTATTTCTCCGCTGCCTCCAATTCTCTGAGCAGGTCCAGACCTCTGTGTTGCCTGTTTCCGGCTCCCAGGGATGTGGGATAACTTTCTGGTGGTCTCTGCTGGGACCATGGATGAGCACTTGTCCCAGGAGGATGGGAGGTCTGTAACAGATGCTCATGCCTGAGGTCTGTGGAGCATCAATTAGTGTTTACAGGTTTCCACCCCCACTTACAATGCTGGATTTGACCTGACAACCTTGCAGCAAGGAGCTCTGCTGTCTGCTCCTGGCCTCATCCCATCTCAGCCAATTCCCTTGCTGCTGTGGGGAAATGAGGGTGGTGCTCCCAAGCCACCAGATGAACTGGAACCAGCATTAATGTAAGCTGCTGTTTCATGGGGAGTTTGTGAGCTGCTCAGGGCAGACCCTATAAGCTCTGCCACTCCTGGTGGGATTTTGAAGGGGAAGAGCAAAGAGCCCTCTTCTCTGACTCCCCTTCCTCAATAGCCCACACTCATTATCTCAGAATGAAATAAGATAGATCTGGAAAGGCCCTGCAATTAGCTGTTATGCAGGAACCTTTGTTAGGCTGTTTTCTGTGTCCCTTGAGTTTCCACCATCCTCAGGCATCAGCTCGAGGATCCCCAAGCCAGAGCAGCAGCTCTGTTGCAGAAATGTGGTCCCCCCACCCCTTCTCAGATCCACAGGGTCTTGCCAAACTCCCTCCTTTCTCCTGCCCCACTCCTGGGGCATATGGACTGCTTGTTTGGGAGCCTGGGATGAAATCCATGTCTCAAGGAGAAGCTGTGAGATGCCACCATCAGCCCAGGTGAAGGTGGCTGGATGCCCAGGGCAGCTGGTCCCCTGCCAATGCTGCTTGTCCAGGACACGATGACTGGTGAGGGAAGAGCCAGGTCCCTGTCACATGCACTGACACATCTCTACTCAGTAAAATATTTATTCCTCCATTATTTCACAAGAGTTGTTTTTACAAAAACCTTACAAAAATTTCCAAAACACAGACATGCAGAAGAAAAAAAATCCACTGTGGATCTTGTTACAAGTAATTGAAATGTACAAATAGAAAGGGTGAGAGGGAGCTTAGATTACAATAATCCCTCGGTCCTGCTACCCCTCCATGGGTGCAATTTGTATCTCGTCTCGGTGAGTTCAGCATTGACTGACAAGCTGTGATAAATTGCCAAGAGCACGGTGAAGGAGGGGCCCTTAGATTAGGAGCAAATGTTTTCAAATATATATATACATATAGATATTTAGTGAAGAAATATTTATTCCCTGCTTTTTTTAGGTTTACAGAAACGGCATCTGCAAACTATTAAATGGGTTTATTTTCATTAATGCTCTCAAAGAGGCAGCGACATTTATATCCCTGTGGTTTCATCTTGTATAACTGAAAAAAGAGCCCTGTGCTTTCCATGGGAATAGGATCCCTCTGGCCCCCTCCTCCTGCCCCAAGCAGTGTTTCTCAGGGTGGATGATTTGATCCACAGTGGATCCCTCTTCCCCTGGCTTGGCACGTTTCTGTGCGATGTCTTGCTGAGGTCTGGGGGGCTGCATTCTCCTCTCCTGGTCAGCCAAACGGGGAGATGCCAGCCCTAGAAATAGGGGTGGGGGCAGAGGGTTGATTTTTACGGTGACATTGCTCCCTGGACGAGGTGGACAGTGTCAGTCAGGCTGTGCTCCTTCCCAGCCCACTGTGCTCGAGGAGGAGGTGGTGACTGCTCCAAACTGAGGAGCTGCATTAGGTGGAGCAGAGAAATTCAGGGCTAGGGGCAGGATGGAAGGGCTGTTTCACCCCCAGCCAGAGGAGATGTGCTCCTCTCCTGGTTATCCCATCGGGTCTCCAGTTCCAGGTGCTGGGTGAGTCCTCCCAGACTGGTGCTGCCTGCTGGGACCCAGACTGGAGGGTCCTGGTGTCACAGCTGCTGGGTACCATGTGTGGCTGCAGTGAGAGCCCCAGTGGGAGAGGGAGAGGCTGCATTTCAGAGCAGTAGGGACTCAGGTGGGCACTTTGAAGTTGTGACACTTTCAGCCTTGGTGTCACACACTAGGAGATGTTCACCTGGAGGAAGCAACTTAGCAACTGCTGTGTTTGTCCTCAGATCTACCACTACAGTCCCCAAGCCAAGCCCTTCTGGGCAAGTCAGGCTGGTGCCTTCTCTTTCCAGGCCACCCCTCAGAGTTGTTGATGTCCCTGCACTTGGCTGGTGGCTTTTTGCAGTGGATGAAGAAAGGGTGATGTGGTTTCCAGAGGGCATTGTCCACAGGGTTACACCTCCATCACTCCAGCTCATTCCCTGTCACTGTGGTATTGGCAGGGGAAGGCGGAGGGTGAGTCTCTCTGTGGCTCAGTCCCATGGGCTGGGGTTTGCCCACCCTATGCCCATCCCACCTTGCAACCTCATTAGGGCTGCACAGCAGGGTGGGACAAGGGGGAAAACATTTCCTCTCTGCAAAACCCAAAAAGTCTCCCCCATGGATTTGCTGGCCCCAGACCCCTGCACACATCTGCAGCGCTGCCGATGGGGAGGCTGTGCCTCCGGAAGGCGAAGCCTTCATTGGCACGAAGCGCTGGGAGCCGCCTACTCAGCTGAAACCCA
>NW_008670060.1:10882-21507 GCF_000695815.1 Acanthisitta chloris | reverse complement strand
GTTCAATGACCTGGGGCTCTGCAGAATCGCTGGCAAACCCACCAAGGCAGGGCAGCAGTGCCTGCCTGGGGACTGGCGATGCTTCCCCAGCTCACGGGAGAGCTCACAGGCTCTGAGCAAGTCTGTTGAGATGCTCCAGCCCTCCTCGCCCCTCTGGGAAGGGACAAAGCCTGAGGCCATCAGTATAGGCATCCCCTAAATGTAGGCAGCACAGTGCAGAGGGCTGACTGGGACTGCCCACAGCATGAGTGAGCCATCAGTTTCCCAAAGTCTCTCCCAAGCACCATGGCTGTGGATGTACAAAGAGGTGAACACACGGGTCAGCTTCAGCACGCGCGGTTGAGCGCCGCAAGTCACAGCCCAGTGGAAATGGGAGCTCGTGATCCTCCCACCACTGCATGCTGTCCCTGCGGGAGGAGAAGACCCAATAACTCTTTGGCTCTCTGGGCAAGATACCCAAATTGGTCAAATCCAATAGTCCAAGATCCTTCCATGTTTGGAAGCAAATTCTTGTTCCCTTGGCAAGTCTGTTTGTCCTCGAAGAGCGCGTGGGGGGTATGTGTGTGTATATATAGCCGTTATTACAAGGGTGTGCGGAAAAGCGAGTTTCTAACCAAGTTTGCTCCATATGTGGCTATAATTATGTGCCACTTCGGCCTGGGACTGACTCTACCTTCAAAAGGGAAGGGAAGAGGAGAGAAGAGGTGCTGAGACATTGGATGAGTGGCATGTGTATTGGACAGGTGGCAGATTTGTCCTGGGCCGGCACAGGAGCTCCACGATGTATCCTGGATGAGGCCACGGGGTGGGCTTTGCCCTGGTCAGTTCACGGTTGGCACCTGGTTCTGATGGAGGCTGAACTCTTTGGCTTTGAGGCGCAGGCTGGCGATGCTGTTGGCCATGTTCACCCCTTGGGTGGGTGTTGCAGTCCCACTGGAGCTGTAGGAGGGCACAGTGCTGTGGGGAGGGAGCAGGGGAGGAATGAGGAATGGCCCATGGAGGAGTGTCCATGCCCCTTGTTGTCTTGCCAACTTCCCAGGCCGGACTGGCCGTTCCCTCTTAGACATCTCCCACAAGAACAGTCAAGGCTTCAGCATTTTTATGTGGCTGGATGCATGTGGGAACCCCTCAACTATGCACTGGGAGGCCCTGCCTTGAGCTTTTGGATGAGATGGCTCGACATGCATAGCTGGGAACCAGAAGGGACCTATGCCACCTCCCATGCTGAGATGTGGGAAGGGTCAACACTAGGCCAAGCGAATCCCTCACAAGGACCAGGGCCTCTTCTCAAGCCCCAAAATGCATGGAGGCAGGGAAGCCTGCTCAGTGATGGGCAGCAGATGCTCAAACATGCTGAAATGGTTCCCAAAGCAAAGCCAGATGAGCTCCTTTTGGCCCTGTAAAACTCTCCAAATCCCCAGCAGCAGCACAGGGCTCCTGCAGCAGTGAGTGGTCCCTAGGCAGCCTGTCCCATGGCCACCTCCACTCCAGCTCCTCCAGAGCCTCCACCTACCTGTACGGGGAGGTGCTGGTCCAAGAGAGATACTCCGGGGTCAGTGCGGTGGGTCGTGGTGCCATGGGCTGCTCAATGGCTGCTTCTTGGCTGTAGGATTTGAGGAGTGATGCTGATCTGTTGGCCAACATTGCCCTCTCGTTACGGCGGAACTTGGCCCTCCGGTTCTGAAACCAAACCTGCACGGGGAGAGAAGGTGGTCAGCAGGGATATCCCAAGCATCTGTCCTACCAATCATGGTTATGTGCAGGATGAAATGAGAGAGGGGACAATCCCTGCTCCCATCTGGGGGCAAGGTAGAAGGTGTTGTTTTCTCCCACACAAACCTTTGCTCACCTGCACTCTTGCCTCGCTGAGGTTGACCCTTCTTGCCAGCTCCTCCCGCACGAAGGCGTCAGGGTAGTGTGTCCTCTCAAAGACCCTCTCCAGAGCCTGCAGCTGGCTGCTGTTGAACGTGGTGCGGTTCCTCCTCTGCTTCTTCTTCCTCTTGGCTGCTCCACGGCTTGGGCTCAGGCTCTCACCTGTGGGGAAGGCAGAGAAGAGGCCACATGAGAGCCAGACCTGTGTTAGACCCCATGACCCAGCCAGGCTCAAGTCCTCCCGGGGGTCTGCACTGCCCTACTCTGTGCCAGCTGTGCTCCTCACAGGCATTTGGGACTCTGTGGGGAGCAGCATATGTGCAACCCTGTGGTGTCCATAAGAAACAAAACTTATTTCAGGACCTTCTGCAGCTTAGGGTTAATCCAAGTATTTGTGAAGACCTGTGGTGGTTTCACATCTGGCTAAAACCACCCAGACCTGATTTTGAATACCAGTCTCAGTGGATTCTGGGGCAGTGCTTGACCCAAACTGGGAATATGTCCACAGCATGTCCTGGGCTTGGCTGATCCTAAGGGTTTAGGCCAAGCTTTCATGGATGGTGATGGAAATTCAGCACCAAAACACTTCCAAGATGTGGGTCTCTGCTCCCACCTCCAGCACCCCCCAAAGTCCTGGCTGTGGTGTGTCCCCAAGGTGACACAAGGGCTGTATTCAAACATCTGCTCATCCAACCCTGGTCTTCAGAGCTTGGAATGAACACATCTCACAGAGCTCAGCCTCCGCAGTGTTTATTTCTGGCTTTGCTGGCTCATGGAAACATGAAGCTGAGGGTGTAGTTTGGTTTCTCAGTATTGATCTTGGGCTGTCAGCCAGGCTGAGATTAATCTCCTCTTCGTCACTAATATCCTAAGGTTTAGGCAAGTTTATGAAGTCTTTTTCCGAGACACCCAGTCAGCTGCCTGCAGAGGCTTCCTGGGGAACACGAGTCACTGTCGTTCTCCCTTGTGGAGGTACTGGTTAATGATTCTTTCTGTTAATAAAGCATCTGGATCCAATCTCTACCTACTGGTGGGAAAGTATTTTGGAATTATTTGAAACGTTAATAATTTTATGACATTCTGATTCATAGCAGGGTTATATTGGAGGTTTCTGCTCTATGTCATTGCAGGGGCCATGGTGGCAGGAATCATCACTCCCTGAATATGCCCAAGAATGAAATACTTCTAATAAGCTATCATGATACTTATTAAATAGATGTGCAGGGTTTTCAGCTGATACTTGAGCAACTAACAAAATCTACTGGAAGGGGATATTAACTCTCCTTTTTAAAGATATCACCAAGCTGTTAAGCAGGAGGAAACTATGGGTTCCAAGATCTTCAACACCAGAAAAACCTTCTTGGACATTAATTCTGAATAATGCAATCCATAAAATGTCCACCAATAAGTTTTCCATCAAGTTTCTAAGGTTCCTTTGTGCCTGAGTTCACCACTCTCAAGAGCTGTCCCATCCAAAGATAAGCCATGAGGACCAGAGAAACACCAATATCTGCTGGCAGAGATATGGAGGTGAGACCTGGGCACCAACTCCATACCTGCTCTCCATCTCCCAGGCACATGTAGGGATTTTGACCATGATAGGGTCAAACTACTGGGACTATGGGGAGAGGAGAGAATCCCTGGATGTGAAGTGGAGGTAAAGGAGCTTTGTGCACCTCCCAGGGCCTTGCTGCAGCCGCCAGCATTTCTCTGGGGCTTTTATTATATTGCAGGTGCAGTTGAACCTCAGTTGACCACCCTTTGGGCTGGAAACAGCCTGTGCTCTTGTATTTGGGACATGGCTTTCTTGGTTGGGTAAAGACACCATGGATGGTGCCGTGCCTGAAATACATGTGGGTTTGAGGCCCTTTCCCCAGCCAGAAAACTGCAGGCTGCCCTTCACCACCGACCTTGTTTAAAGGCTCACAAGTAAAATTCTCAGGATTCCCTCCAGCCCTTGTTCCTGCAGCTTCAAATGTTCTGCCAGTCCCTACTTTCCAGTTGCCCCTTTTAGTTAAATTCCTTTTTTGGTCCTGTTTTCCTTCAGCGAGCTAACGAGCCGCTGGATTAAAATACATGAAGTCCAGCCATGGTTGTCCTTGAGATTTCTGGGAGCCTGGGACTGAAATGGGAACCATCAGGCTGGGAAAGAGCTACAGAATATAAGAGGGTGAGAGATGTTTCCTTGTGGGTTTATGGCCACCCCATAGGGCTTGTGGGGAAATGATGGAGCAGGGTTTGGTACAGAAAGTGCCGTTGCCAGGGGCACCCACTGACCCTCACTGAACTGGCAATGATTTCAGCAGAACCTTAGGAAATCTATAAATAAAATTTCTAAACTCCTTTTGGTTTCATCCCCAATTTAAATCTGGCTACAGCACTTTTCCGTAAGTGATGGCTTTTCTCACCCACTCTAATTTGTCTGAAAGCAAAGAGGTGGAGGAAAGGTTTCATAAATTAATTCTCAATCCCGTTCTGCAGGATCTGGTCACATTTCTGGCTGGGGAGATTTTCTATCTCCCAAAACCCATGGAGGGAAGAGCTAAAAGCCACAGGAGATGAGTGATGCTGAGCAATTCCCATATGGGGCTGGCAGGCATGCTGGGATGGAGATTTAAGACCAGAGTTGGGTCAGGATGTGTTTGAGTGCCAGTGGTTCCTGGTTTTTTTTGAGACTTGCAAACCCTGGGCCGTGCCTGGGTTGGGGCATTTTGTTCAGCCCTTATTGCTGATTTTAGTGAAGGGACCTTCCACACCTTTTGCAGGTCGTCTCTGTATGGTAGGGAGGCAGTTCCACACCTGGGGCACCTGCCTGGATCCTCTACACTGCTCAAGGATGAGCCTTAGTAATGGATCAACATCTTTTTTCCCATTAGCTCAGGCATTGCAGGCTTGTGGGACCAGAAAAATGCCACTCTCATTGCTGGCAGCATGTCTGACGAGTTTACAGTGTACAAAGTCAGGCTGGATTGCATCTATCAGGAATATTTAACAATCCAAAATCAGTTTCCCAAAAATAAGTGTCATTAAGTGCTCTGCAGTATTGGAGAGGGAATGGGGAAAGGGATGGACTGGATCCCCTGAAGAACCTCTGCCTTCTCATTGCCATTGGTGGGAATCAAAATCTGTTTCCCACCCCGATGGGCTTCCAGGAATAAGAATTTGTAATTGCACAAAGTTAAAACCAGCTCACCACCATCTCTCTTTTACCCCAGAGCAGTGCTTGGGGAGGTGACAGAGAAAGCCAAACCCTTGTCTTTGTCAGTTACAATTTGGGGGTTCATTTGGGCCAGGGCTGGAGGGACCAGCTTGGTTGTCCAACCTGGAGGTCAGAGGGGCTCCTGTGCCTTCCCCCAGCCACCTTCACCTTTGGTGTATTTATTTTCCACTGATTACAATTTCCGCTGAAGGGGAAAAAAAAGCAGGGCAAGAGGGAAAACTGCAGGATAATATTACCAAATAACGAAAGATGACATGCAGGGGAGGATGGGGAGAGGGAGGTGCAGAGGCTTTGCACAGAGCAGGATGAGTGTGTTTCACAAAGAAAAGACTTCAGTTGCCCCAGCGGGTTAGGAAAGATGTGAGACTTTTCATCCGTGATGTGGATGAGCTTTAGGGTGCTGGATGTGGCTTAGGTCACCTCCAGCCTCCTCTCTGGGCTGCTCAGCCTCGGGCAACGCTGCCTGCCCAAGAGTCTGGGGGTAGAATTCTGCTCTATGGATGCCATGGGGATCCACTAGGAATCACCCCAAATCTCTTCTCCATGTGGGAACACCCATGCTGGCAAGCCTGGACCACTCCATGCCATGAACTGGGGAGCAACAGGTCCTACCCTATGCGCAAAGGGAACAGCCCCTGTGCCGCCAGGTCAGAGCTGTGCTGGCTCAGCTGGGCACCAACCAAGCCCACTTTTCTGGTTCTTGCCTTTTCCTTCTGTGCTTCCATTAGTTTTCCATAGGAAGAACTAGGGGTTTCAGCTGCTGAAGCCTGGGCTCTGGGCTTGCCAAGGGGCCCCCCCATGCTGGCAGGGTCCCCAACCTCCCGCACTGCAGCCGCCGAGTGCTGTAAAGAGGTAATTTTCACTAGATTTCCACCGAGGCTTTGGCTTTGACTTACAACCCCCATTAGTGCAGGATAAATGACCTCCATGCAGCTGGGATCCAGACCCAACCAGCACGGACAATCCCAGCCACTCACATGCCTGAGCCTCAGGGACATCCCCGGGCAGGGATGCTCCCTTGGGATATCTTTCAGGGATGGGTTCCATCACCAGCTATGTTGTTTCCCACTGCGGGATGGCTCCTCTCTGGACAGCCAGTTTGGAAAGTTTCCTTGCAAAATGCTCATTCCAGAGCATGATGTTCACTCAGCACCATCCCAGCAACCTGGGATGGTCACCTCGGCCAAGTGCCAGCCTGTTTCTCCCTGAGATGATGCTACAAACCCCACAGTGTGCACTACCACATCCTGGGACAGGTCTTGCTGCATCCAACACTTGGTTTTGGGGTGCAAATACTCCCATTTTCAGGGATCAGGCAAGGAGAGAGTGAGTTCAACCCCCCTGAAGCAAAAAACCCAGGCTACATCTCCAATGTGTTTCACTTTCCACTGTGCCTCAGACCCTGCAGCCCCAAACAGTTTTCTGCCATTAAATTATTTCACACTTTCCATTTATTTGTGAGCAGTTTGCCAAAGACCTTTTAAGCTTTAAATTTTTCACACACCCCCCAGTCAAAATGATCAAATCTACTGTACCATTTACTTCCCTTCTCTGTCTGGAATGGCATTCCCCCCCCCCCTTTTTTTTTTCTTCTTGGGTATAATTTAAGGGCTGAAATAGCCTGGAGGGAATTAGCTGTAAATTCTTCCTAAGACAAATAAATTCAGCCCTCTAAGTTTCTACGTTTTTCAAACTGTTGAGAGACGTTTTGGGTTTGTTTTACTTGAAATAATGATCGTGGCATATCTGACCCTCAGGCTGCGGCTGGCTCTAACCAAATAAATAGCTTTTATTAATTAAGGTTTATCCTTAACAAATAAAACCCCAATTTGATCTTGGCCGGCTGAATTAGCAAAAATAAACAACGGGTTCTCTGGGCACTTGATGTGGATTTAACAAATTAACGCTGGGCCTTCATCAGGGAAGCCGCAGGGTGGTGGAGGTCTTTTACAGCCAAGAAATCCTTTGGAAAAACAATGTCTTTCGTTTCTCCCATGGTCTCTCTCGGTAAACATGTGCACTCCCTTCATCCCGTTAGGCACTCGGGGGAAGCGAGGAGAGCTCCGGCGATGACGTCCGCCAAAGTTTCATGTGCAATTGTTTAACTTGGTCCTCTAAATCATGCGATGGGGAGGAAGCATTTCCCTTTGGATTGCAGTGAGCTGGAGCAAAGCTTTCAGGGTTGGGAATTGCCCCCCCACAGTGTCCACCCGCTCCAGGTCCTTTTTATCCCATAACCTTCTGCTGAGACATCCAAAGCCAAGGTGTGATTTGGGGGTGTATGGGCAGCTGAGCACAACTGAACCCCCTTTCCAGGGACATGGACATGGACATGTTTGGGGACAGCCTGAGAGCTCAGGGCAGGTTTTATCTGCCCACCCTGGGGCTTTGCAGGGAGGAGGGACAGCAGGAGAGATGATCCATAAGCCAAAGGGGAGCTGAGTGCTTGTCCCTGCTCACAGGAACAAGGTTTGATGCAGAAGTGATGGTGGGAGCTGCCTACGCCACTACAGGTCATAAATTTCCCCAGATCATCTTGGAAAGCCTAGAGGAGTGAGAAGCAGCCAAGAATCTGCCTCTCCATGTGTGCTGGGTCACCCAGCTGCGGTGCCTTTCCTTCACCCACCAGCGATCCCAGCCTGGGTGCACGGGAACGACACAGCTTTGCAGCTCAGGGGCAAAACCACATCGGCATAACTCACATTTTCTGAGTAGTTTTATCACAGTACCCAGAGGAGAAGTCCTCTGAGGCCACCAACCCCTGCTCACAGGGTGCCAGTCCCAGTTTTGCTTGGCATGATGCTGTGAGGTCCAAACCCATCCCAGGAACAACCCATGGGCATAGGGGATGGGAGTATCCCTGGGGAACAGGAGCTGACAGTGCCTCCCTGGACTCCCCCCAAGCTGGGAGAAGCTCTAACCTCCTCATTCCAACCCACTGCCACTCCCTGCTCCCCCTCCAGCCCAGCCCCAGCCTCACAAAGACCCCAGGGGGAGGCTGAAGCTGGGGGGGTCCAAATGTGCTGAGTCCGAAGGAAACTTTCTCGGCTCAAGTGGCATACATGAAAAATTTAAGAGAGGGGCAAGTCTTAGCTACTGGAGAAACATTACAGCGAAATGTTTCCGAGGATGTTTCACCTCATTAATTGTGAAAAAACTGAAACGCTGACACGTTTTTACAGGCTGCCAGTTTTGCTGGGGGAAAAGTGTCTCTGTTAAAAAGGAGCAGCAAAAGCCTGGACCAAGAAAGAGGCCAAGGCTGTCCCGGGAGGGCCTTAGCCTGTGCTCACTGACAGGCAGCAGCAGACTGGTTTATGGTTATAGAGCTGCCTCTGCACCAGCCAGAAACCACCCAGCACCACAGCTCACTATCCTCAGCCACACAGACACCCAATTTTTGAGAGGATTCTGCCTGCCACTGCTGTGAACCTGGGGATGCTCCATGCACAGCCTGCACCCCTTGAGCCCAGGAGGCTTTTCCCCTTACACCCTCAGATGCCAGGGATGGCATGTGGTGTCTGAGCATCCAGCACAGCATGTCCAGCTGAAAGCCCAAGCAGGCCAGGAAGGTCCTGGAGAGCTGGTGAGCATCCCAGTGGGGATGTGTCCAACCTGTGCTTGTAACCCAGCGGTGGCACTGAAGCCTTTATTTGGCTCATACTCATCTTTAGTGCAGCAAATGCAGTGGGAATGTGATGCTTAGATGGGTATTGGGACCAGAAGGAACCTTGAAAGGAAGATGTCCATGGCATGGGACACTGCTTCCCTTAGAGATGGTCCCAGCCTGGCACAGCCACCAAATTCACTGGTGAGAGCCATGAGCAGATTCAAATCTGGCTTTCTAGCAGGTTCTCCAGTGAGGGCAGCCGTGATGTATCTGCTGCAAAACCCAAGTGCACACTAAGAGGGACAACATCAGGAGGTAACAGTGAAGAGAGAGGAAGAGAGGGGATGAAGGTGAGGAAAAAGGAAACCAGATACTGTAGATGCCAGGTGAGGATCAAGTCAGTTGAGTCGTGTGCTGTGATTTAGAGAGTATGCCCTGAAATTTGAAATCTGGTGAAATCCACAGGGCAACAGGTAAAGCCCCAAGGCTTTGACAAGCCCAGCAGTCCCTGAACACTTCCCAGTACTTCCCACCATGCCAGAGGCTCCTGCCCTGGCTGGAGGCTTGTGCACAGCCCAGCACAGTACTCACCCAGCCGAGGCCAGGCCCCAGGAATGGTGTTTTGGCACAAACTGCTCCTGCGTCAGCGGAAGCATTTAATGAACTAATTGCAGCCGCATTCCCTGAAGGAGGAGGCAGGGCTGGTGGGATGCTATCAAACCTCAGGAAGGGGCTGGGGAGCATCTCTGGCCACAATGCTCTGGTGGGAGAGGGCTGAGCAGCACAAGCAATTCCCCCCTGCTGTCCCAGGGATCTGGGGGAGATGGTGCCATCACCTGCTTTTTACCAGGGGTGGGAACCTCCTGCCAATGAGAGGTTTTGGAGGGGATGACATGGACAGGTCCTGCTGTCGGGCTCACCAGCTCTGGGAGGCACCCCAGCATCCTGATCCTGCAGCAGGATCCAGACCACAAAGCCTGGCACCACCAGCAGGCCCTGCCACAACTGCTCCCGGAACAGCCTTGAAAGCCTGGGACAGTGCTGGCGCCCAGCGCGGGGCCGTGGCCTCTCGCGGTCCTTTCCCAGCCTCCTGGCTCCCCTGCACCCCGGGAGCTGGAGCTGGGGCCATTGTCAGGGCCGCAGGGCTCAGACTGCCTGGCTGCTCTGCCGACGGGTGGCATCAACCCAGGGCATCCTGCCCAGGACCCAGAGCGTGAGCACATCCCTTGGGCTCGGTGATCTGCAAGCAAAATATTCCCTCCTGGGGCTGTGCCCGTGCGGTGGGTGACCCCAGCCTGGCGCAGAGCTTTCAGGAGCTGCCAGGAGCATCCTGAGTGCTCGGAGGAGGCTGCAGCCACAGCCTGACACAATGGGCTGTCCCAGCTCCAGCACCACCATCGCCTCTATTGTGTCAGGGCTTTGCAGGGATGGAGCCACAGAGGAGCTGAGCTGGGGTGCTGCTCCTCAATCAGTACCCCAATTTTCCCTGCAAGGAATGGCAGGGTGAGGAGAAAGCCTCCTGGGAAAGTCTGTTGTCTGCACGGGTTTGCTGAGGATGCAGCAGCCACTGCCAGGGACACTGATGGCTTTAAGTGGTTGGGATCTGTCAGGGTCTGGCATCTCCCCTGCTCATGGCAGGGGAACATGCAGCTCGAGGGGGTTCACTCCCCTCTGGGGTCCCCCTTTGCTTAGCTGGGCTGGAGTCAGATAGAGCCTCCAAAAACTGGGGTCAGAGAGAGCCTCCAAAACTCTTCCACAACGGTGCCAGTCTGGGATGTCCCCAACAAATGCCAAAGTGGGAGAGAGTGAGACAGGATAGATATAGGGACAGGGTGGATGTTGTGCCACAGCTCCCAGATTTGCCCAGGGATGCTCCAAGAGACCATGTCAGACCAAAGGGCTCCTCGGGTGGATGTTTGTGGCTGC
>NW_008670060.1:9780-10795 GCF_000695815.1 Acanthisitta chloris | reverse complement strand
GGCTGGGGGTGGCAGGAGCCAAAGGTCTCACAGCAGAGCCAAACGCCTCGGGAAAAGACACCACGGTGGGTTTGACATGCTGATCTGAGCCAAGTACTGAGCAGCACCGACCGACAGGGAGCAGGAATTTTAATTTTGTTCTCCTGCAAATCTGCCAGCCCCTGCGGTGGAGGCCCAGGGACCAACAAAAGGCACTGGCTCTCCCCCAGCCACACCAGCCAGGAGCCTCCCAGTGAAGAGGCACTCACGGCAGTGTTTGCTTTCATCTCCCAGCCAGGAGACCTTCTCAGGGTGGGATGAGACCAGTGCTCAGGCTGTCCTGCACCTTACACCTCTGCAGCAATCTGGCATACTCCTGGGGTAAAAGCTTCCAGGTACCCAGCAGGGATGCAGCATCCCTGCATTGCCAGCACCAGTTATGCCCTGTGTCAAAATAGCTGAGCATGGGGAGTGGCAGCACCACGATGGCTCACAGATGTGTGAATGGGCCTCTGCAGCATGGGCAAACACCTGGCCTGGACACTGTAGCCAAATTTCTGGGGTGTGGGTCAGTCCTAGGCACCACAGCAAGGCATCTGGGGAGAGAGAATGGCCATGGTGGCTCCCCACAGCCATTGGCAAGTGGGATGCTGAGAGGGATGATGCCAGCATAAATGATGCCAGGGCAGACCCCACTGTCCCACGTCAGGGCTGAGCATGGCAGATGCTGCTCCCCTTCCTATCCTGCAGACCTTTTAGGCACCATTTGGTGCATCCATGATGCAACTGTGGAAGTGCCACCGTCGCTCACACGCAGCCCCCTGACACAACAGGTTACACGGTTTCCCAGCAGGGCACAGGGCATGTGTAATTAATTAATGCTAATGAAACTTGTGCAAGTGCTGGCCCTGGACCAGCACCCGCCTGCACTTGCAAAGCTCTACTAAAACCTCAGCTTTAACTCCAAAGTGAGTTTCCCTGGGAAGAGGATGGAATGGCGGGGGGCCCGGGCCACCGTCGTGTTGAGAGCTCACCG
>NW_008670060.1:7296-9770 GCF_000695815.1 Acanthisitta chloris | reverse complement strand
CACTGGGGCTTTTGCAGAGTTTGAAAAATAAAACTGATCAGCCAGGGCTACATAGCAGGAACGTTGTGTAGAGGGCTGGCTCCCAGCCAGGGACCCCTGGCATGGTGATCCCAGCCTTCCTCTCCTCCCCAGCCCCCCAAAATAGGTTGGTTTTTTTGAAATTTAATAAGCAAAAGCCTGAGCAAGCCAGACCCAATGGCATCTGGCACTGAAACCCAACACCAGCCCACCAGGTTAAAGCACAGACCCCACTGCATCAGGGTCATTGCCAAGTGGGGGGAACGATGAGTATCCCCATGGTGTCTCCTCCTGCTGCTCACTGCCACTGACCCATGTCCCCTCTCTTTTTTGAGGCTAAAAGGGTATTTTTCACAGCCAAGCCAATGTGCCACTGAGCATCCATTTGAACAGTGAGTACCAGCACCTGCTGAGAGCCTGTCCCACAGCCACCAGCAGTGTGCTGTGACCAGGGACTGGCATGTTTGGCCAGGGTGTGGGATGGGTGTGAGCCCCTGGCCAGGACCCCATCCCACCACTGCTCCAAGGAGGACCCTCGTGGGCTCCGGCACGCACAGACATCCCGGAAACCTTTGCCAGTGAGCAGCATCGCTGTCCTCCAGTCTGGTTTTCATTTGAGGTCGGTGGCCTCTCGCCAAATTTATTGTAAAACATTCATTTTAATAAGTGGCTCGTATCTTTTTTTTTTTTTTTAAACCCAGCCCGGTTAACTGTTTCCAGGTTGAAGCGTGGTGGGGATGGTGGGGATGGTGGGGATGGCAGGGGCAGTGGGGACAGGATGGCAGGAAGGTTGCTGAGGGCTGGCACAGCCATGGGGAGGACACCAAAGGAAACCCTGGAGATGTTAGAGTGGAGACAGCTACCTTGAGGTCCTGATTCTACAAAGCTCAGCAGAGCTGAGACCCTCACCCTCATCACAACACACCTTCATCCCCTCCAGGTCCTCAGGGAGACCAAGCAACCAAGACCCTGACACTCTCGTACATTACAACTCACCCCCTAATTACCCTGATGGGTAATCAGATCGTGCCTAACACATGAAGGGCTTTGCAAAGTGGATGGTGACTGGTAATTTAGTTTTGACATTTGTTTTAAGTTTATAAACCTCTAATACTAATAGAAATGATTCAGCATCTTTTAATTTGAACAAAAACAGTTATTTTTTTAATTTACAAATTCCCCTGAGGTATTTACAACCCCCAAATTACAGCCATGTGGCCAGCCCAGCCGAGAAAGTGAAATTGGTGAGGAAGGAGAGTGGCAGCTGCCCTGGTCCAAGCACAGCCCAGCACAGCCCTGAGGAGCACTGTGTAGTGGCTGTCCCCATATCACCCATGTTACCTTCCCAGCACCCACTTCACACCACTTCACACCTTTTCTGGGGACATGGCATCCCACTTCATGGGGCAACCAGCCCCAAGCGATGCCAGTCACAGTTGTCCCCAGTGGAATGGAATCTTTCTATCTTTCCTGCCTTCCTCTATCCTTCTGGTTTTGTCTTTCCTTCTGGAGTACAGTGAGTTTGCAGACAGAAGCTGTCCCTGCCTGTGACTCACCCTGAGCTCTCCTCAGTAGTGTTGCTGCTGGACCAGGCTCTTTGCACCCCAGTGCTGTGTGTGGGGTGCCCTGTATGCTGCTCTGCAGCATCGCTGCTCCTGCTACCCCCAGCTCACCCCTGCAGCCATGAGACACCCCCAGCCCAGCTCCTGCAATGCCCTGACATCCCCCACACCCCTGGCAGTGTTCTGTGCAGTTTGGGATGTAATGTAATCCCTGCACCCAGCAATGCCCAGCATGACCTGGGGTACAATGAGATTCCCCTGCATGGCTCAGTGCAACACTCCCATGCCCTGCACTGCCCTGTACAGCTTGGGGTGCAATGCCAGCTCCCCATACACACATTGCATTGCCCTGTACAGCTTGGGGTGCAATTTAAACACCACACACACATTGCATTGCCCTGAACAGCTTGGGGTGCAATGCCAGCTCCCCAAACACACATTGCATTGCCCTGTACAACTTGGGGTGCAATTTAAACACCACACACACACATTGCATTGCCGTGTACACCTTGGGGTGTAATATAAAAACCCCATACACATTGCATTGCCCTGGACAACTTGGGGTACAATTTAAAACCCACAAACACATTGCTTTGCCCTGTACAACTTGGGGTGCAATGCAATCCTCACCCTCCCCAAGCAATGCCCTGCATGACCTCTAGTACAATGCCAAACCGTTGGACATCTTGGGGTGCAAAGCAACCCCCTTCATCCACACACTTCAATGCCCTGTACAGCTCGAGGCTCAACACAACCACCACACCAATGCCCTGCACAACTCGGGGTGCAGTGCAGAGCCTGGGGTGTCTGGAGCAGCCTCTCAGCCCCAGCTGTGTGCCCAGGCTGGGAGCGCTGGGCTGTGCCCCCTCCCCAGTGCTGTGCTGCCATGTGCTC
>NW_008670060.1:0-7006 GCF_000695815.1 Acanthisitta chloris | reverse complement strand
GCCCCCCCGGCCCTGCCCTGCCTCCCAGGGGCTGTTTGCCCCCCAGCAAGGAGCAGCACCACATCCTCATTCTATCTCCTGCTCAATTAACACCCGCAGCCCTGCGAGCTGCTGTTTGCACCCCGACAGTGTGCACAGATGGGGCTGAAGGGGAGGGAGTGGCAAAGAGAACCCCATCTGTCCCCCTAATGTCCCCAGAATGGTGTCACTCCTCTGCTAGCTGGGACAATTTCCCCCAGTTCTCCAACATCAGCATCCCATTTACCCCCCCAGCTCCCTGATAGGAGATCTGCAGCTGGAGCTGCCGACACAGACTGCCCATGGGTAAGGTCTGCCCTGCAGAACCCTCTGTGCCCCCAGTGATGCCCCCAGTGATGCTCCCAGTGATGCCCCCAGCAGGTCCCAGCACTGGGGCTGGTTTTCCCAGGGGAAGCAGAGGGCAGGGAAGCATCTGGTGAGGGATGCTGAGCATGGACAGGGCATTTTATCACGCCGTGGGAAGGCTGGAAAATATTGCCCGCAGTCATGTGTCCCTCAGGCAAATACAAACATTGGGAATGCCTCAAGGGTGAGGGTTGGATTTTTTTTATTTGAATTCTCGGAAATTTAGGGGCATCCAGTGAAAAACAACCTGAGTTTGCAGTGCCAGGGCAGTGCTGGCCAACAGGCATCAGAAAACTGCTTGAAAGCCCAAATCACTCCTTTCTCCCCAAAGGATTTGCTTTTCCTGACCAGGCATCACTGGGACCAGGCAGAGGATATCTGCCTGTGCTCACCATGCTTCCACTCTCTTCCCAGTTGCTTTTTTCCAGCTAGGAAAAACCTGATCTACCTGATCTGCATTAACCCTGGTCTAAATGTTTGCCCAGTCCCAGCTCAGCCCAACCATAACCCACTGTCCCAGCATTTTAAAGGATGCTCTGAGCCTGCTCCATAGCTCACTGGGACCAGGCAGAGGATATCTGCCTGTGCTCACCATGCTTCCACTCTCTTCCCAGTTGCTTTTTTCCAGCTAGGAAAAACCTGATCTACCTGATCTGCATTAACCCTGGTCTAAATGTTTGCCCAGTCCCAGCTCAGCCCAACCATAACCCACTGTCCCAGCATTTTAAAGGATGCTCTGAGCCTGCTCCATAGCTCAGGGATCTCATCAGGTTCACTCTGCTGCTCGTGCTGCAGGGAGGGTATGAGGTGCCAGCCTGGGCACACCAAGCCTCTGCCAGTCCCAAAGCATCCATGTCCCATCCTACTTCAAACCTCATTCCTTTGCCTCACTGATTTTACAGCCCTGGAGAGATAATTCCCCGTGGCTGGAGGAAATCAGCCTCGGGAGAAGGGGTGATCAGCTCTGCTCCTTGGGAGAGAGGAGGGTTTCTAATGAGGCAGCCTCAAAGCCCCAAATCATTTCATCAGCCTCCCAGCTACAGACACACGCCCAGGCTCTCTTAAAATGCTGATTCGTTGAAATTCACCCATCTTGGCTGCACAGAGTTGAAATTTCATATTTTTCCTGTGAATCAGCCCCATTCCCTGAAATAACAGCCCAAAAAGAGAGGGGAAATAGTCTTGCACTGAGCTGTTCCTGGTCAAGCAAGACATAACAGCCCAGGGGGAACAGGCAAGGTGTCCCCACGTCCCAACACACTCCTGGGCTGGGCATGGCTGTGCCACAGGGTGTCTGAGCTGCTGCTGGAGATTAAAGCACATCAGTGGGTGCTGCCAGGGCTCCCAAGGGAGTGGGGCAAAGCCCTGTGTCCCCACCACACATTGGACCTCCCCGCTGTCCTCTCCAGACCCTGTCGTGTAGTGACTTTCCCTGTGTTCCTGTGCCCTTTCCCTGCTGGAAAGCAGTTTGGGAAGAAGCATCCCCCACAGCAATGCCTGCCAAAACCCAGCTCACTGGGGTGCTGAGAGGAGAAAAATCCCAGCAATGAGATGTTGGGGAGAAAAGTGATTTTCCTGCCCTCCTGGCCCAGCCAAGGCTGCTCTGGCTTTTGGGCTGCCCCAGCAAGAGAGGACTCATCTTCCCATGTCCTGGTTTTGTTGTTTTTTTCTCTTTACCCTCTGGCAGCAACTCCCCCAGCACAGATGTGAGCACGTGTGGGGACCCCGCAGAGCCCTGCAAACGCTGCAGAAACGTGCTGGTATGTATTTCCCTGTGCCCCTGGGGAGGGCTTGGCACAGCAGGACAACTTCCTGGGGCCCCCACTCCAACCCAGAGCCCCCCGAGCTGGGATGGGGGGAGCCTGTAACCCGGGTGGGGGTATTCAGCCCATATGGTGGCAAATTTTCCCCTAATTGGAGCCCAGGTGTCACCAGTCAGTAAGAGCCTGACAGCACCCCAGGGCCCAGAGCATCCTCCCAGTGCACAGGGAGGAGCAGGATGGTGCATGGGTGTCACCACAGAAGGAACAGGATGGTGAGCCAGTGTCAGTATGGGAGGAGCAGGACTGTGGGAGGAGTGGGATGGTGAGTGTCGCTCTTCAAGGCTGGAGGGCACAGGGAAGCACAGAGTGGTGCTACCAGGGTGGGTCCCATGCCAGAAGCTCCATGAGACCTGGGGTCTCCCAGCTGTGACCCCCAGCCATCTCTGCCTGTACCTGACAGTGGTTTGTGCTGCTCTGGCTGGTTTTGGTAAGACTGTGACCTAACTCAGCCTCTTATCCTGCACCATGGGAAAGCATCACTCCCACCCCTCCTATAGCTTTCAGATAGATGAGACCTGGGGAACCATTTTCCCTTGTCCATAGGACAGGGACTGTGTGCAGGACAGGGGGTCCTGTGGCAGTGACATAGCATGAGAGCCATGGTGAGGGGTCCCCCATTAGACAGGGGGAAGTCTGGTTGCAGGGATCAGGCTGCAGGTTGGGGCTTTCCCCAGTCCCCTGCAGCAGCACAGGGGGGTGCAGGGTGGGTCCCCCCCAATAACCCCTTTTTTCCTGACTAAGATTTGCTGGGCTCCCTGTGAGTGTCTGAGTGAGCTGGGACCTGTCAGGCTTCCCATCCATCCATCTCTTGCCTGTCACCAGCCTCACACTAAGCACAAACAAATGTGGAGGGCAGGGAGGCAGGCAGGGGCGAGAAACTCCCACACGGATTAATTGGCACTTACTCAAGACGTGCTGATGGATGCTGCACTGGGGACTTGCCAGCATCGGGCACTGGGCAAGTGCTATCCTCTCCCCTGGGACCATCCCACTCCAACAGTCCCATGGGCACCATCTCTGCATGGAGAAAAACCTCATCTTGTGGTCTGCAGAGCCCTCCAGGCAGGGAGGTGTCCCACTGGGCACAGGGAAGGTGACGTCTGGTCACTGAGAGTCATGCAAGGATGGCTCCTGTCCCAGTGCCACCCATCCTGGCTGTGCTGGCCTTACAAGGACCGGGACAGCTTGCCTGCCCCTCTGCTTCAGATGCCACCATTTCCAGCTCTGCCATGCAGGGACTGTCCCCACCAAGGGCCCTGCAGGAGGGCAGCCAGGCACCCTTGGCTGATGCTGTTTTGGGGAGTAGCAAGGGATCACGGGCGCTGTAGACCTTGCCTTGCTGCCCACTGGCAGGTTATCTCCCACTCCAGTGCATCCCAGCCTCATCCTGCAGGACAGGGCAAGCAGGTCGTGGTGCCACCCTGAGCAGCAGGGACCCTTGCTGTCCTCTCCTCCATGGCCCAATCTTGCTGGCCCAGGGGTCTACTCTGCCCTGAGCCAGACAAAGGGAATCGGCCACGAGTTAATGTCACAGGGTTTAATTGCAGCCAGGCAATGTAGGTGCAGAGATGTGCTAGAGAAGGCAGATCCCCACAGATACATCCCAGCCATGGTGTTACAGGACTGCCTCCTGCCCAGGCAGCTGGAGGGGCCAAGTTATCCCAGAGCTGTGCTCCTGTCCCTGTCTGGCATTTGGGAAGGCAGAGAAACACAGCTGAACTGTGTTCTGTGAGCCAGGACCAGCACAGCCCTGGGCTGGGCCACCATGGGGACATTGGCTGGGATAGCTCTGTCTCAAGGATGGTGCCCTGGCAGCAGTTTGGGGCTTCTTGGTGCAATCAGCCACTGCTTGACCCCAAAAGAAAGTCCCTTTTCCACTCTGATACCAGGTCCTTGTCCGTCTCTTCCTCGTTTCTCCCTTTTCAGCTACCCTGGTTGAGGTAATTCAAGCCAATTTGCTGTAACATCATCTTAATCCACTCTGCCCACTCGGGTGCAGCATCTTCTCTCTCTTCATCACTGCTTTGCTTAGCATCCACACAGCCCCAGTGTGGGCTGGAGGGTCCCAGCCACCCTGGGGGTGAGAAAGGGGCTCCAGGAACTGTTCTGCAAATGGAATGCCCAGGGGCTATCACATCTCCCCATCCCACTGCCTGTCCTGTGCCAGAGGATCCCCTTGGAGGGGCTGCAGTCCTTCCTCCAAGCCCAGTCACGACAAAAGTGGCTCTTTCTGAGTTTTCAGCCCCAAAGCGTCTGCCGGAGCCAGCGCCTGACTCCCTCTCCCATCCCCAGGCGGCACCAAAAGTAAGTTCATTGTTTGAAAAGCCATCAGTCAAGGCTTGCTGGCTAAAATTACCCTCCTGCTTTATCATCTTGAGAACATTAAGGGCTGTTGTTAACAGATGTTTCGCGTTACACATTATTTGTTAGTCTAATGAAAGGAGGTGAACAAGCTTTCAGGACCTCAGAAGTTGCGCCGAAGATTTTCGATGGGAGGCTGCTGCATCGCTCCGGGGAGGATGAAGATGAGGATGGGGATGAGTTCTCACCACCCTGTTGGTGTTTCCTTGGTCTTGCCTGGCTTGTGGGATTTCTGCCTCTTAATTTTTCAGTGCTATGAGAGCAGCGTGTTGCACAGATATTCGTATTCATCCTCTCAGGATGATGCACTGGGTGCCCTCAGGCTGGGGCCAAGGCAGAGGCTGAGCAGCCCCTTAGCTGCAGAGGGAGGTTCTGACCCTCTGTGCCAGAGGGAAGGAATGTGCCAGCCCTGCAATGGATTACAGAGATGCTGCTCCTGGAGGAGAGGTGTGCTCAGGGCCCTGGAGATGGGGACCCTAGCCACCCTCTCCAGCAAGCAGGGCTATGGGATGGGAGTGATGAGTGAAGGCAGGAGGGGGTTGAATCCTCTTCTGCAAAAAACAAAACCCTGTCCCAAGCTTCTTCAACTCTGCCAGCCTCTGGAACATAAACCTTCTTCTGCTGCTTCACTGGGGAAAGGAAGGGATTTTTGTCGAGGTTACAGCTGCTGAGCACAGCCTAGGGCTGCCTAAAGCATCCCTGTGCCTGCTCTGCCAATGCAGCCCCCAGCCCACAGTGAGCCCTGCCTGACACAGGGGTGTCAGCAGCCTCACAGCAGGCTCAGGGCTGCTCTTCCTCCAACCCACCAGTGTGATGACCCCGATAATGGGTTTCTGGATGGAGCACAGAGCCACATCCTACAGAGGGACACTGAGGTCCTGTATCCATTTGCATTGAGAATAAACCCACTGCCACTGACCTTTGGGGCTCCATACCTGCATCTGGCAGAAACACCCTACGATGGTGAAGAGGAAGATGAGATAAAACACTGAGAGGCTATTTTACTTTAGGATGTCAATAAGCGATAACGTTACCAGTAGAAGTTCCTCTGCTGTCATCACTCTGATGCCAAAAGCATCACAGATGTGTAGCAAAAGGCTGATGCTCACAAAGGCAGGACGTTTGCCTGATATTTTGAGTCTCCCAGTCTCGAAATCACATCCCAGTTAAGGCAGTGGCAGCAGGTAACAGGTCTCAAAGGCTGATGTTTGCATGCACACAGGTTTCTTCTCTGAGTCCTTGTTCTCTTCTTGCCCACTGCTCTCAGCTCAGTACTTTGCTCTCCAGGTAGGATCAGAGGAAGAAATGCTTCCACTCCTGGACAGCTTGTCAGAGCATTCCAAATGCTGATGGTATCTTCATCCCTGCAAGCTCGCTGGAACAGGTGCTAATGGGAAATATCTCACACAGTCCAGCAGCGCTGGGATCTGCAGGCCAAACCCCCAGAGCCTCTGCCCCAGGAGGAATGGGCTTTTAGGGTGCAAAATTGGCTTGTGGTGATCAGGCAGCCCCCTTGCCTCTCTCTCACTGCTTTTCCCATCACCCCCAGTCCCCACTGAGCTCTTTGGGTGCATTAGGAGCTCAGCAGGGTGGTAGTTTCTTTGCTGTTTTGCAAACAGCCCTGTGAGACCAGCTGACTGCTGCAGGCTGGGCTGGGTTTCCAAAATCTGTGCTGCTCCCACACGGCATACTGTTCCCTGTGTGCTCCCATCAGCAGGCAAAAACCTCCCCACAGTCCCAAAGGCAATACACGAAGTACAAACAAAACCCAAGGGAAAGGGAGTGAGGATGGAAAATAAAGCTGAAAATACCAGATACCATCCCAGAACACAGCACCCAGCCTCAACCAGCACTCAGCATCCCGAGCAGAGACAGGCTGAGGACTCAGTGGGGCTTCTCCATGGAGGAATGAGGTTGTGCAGGGAATGAGATTTGGGTGGGAGAAAGATGCTTCAGACCCACAAGCAGTGTAGGAGCCACGGGAGGGGACAGAGGAGAGCACCTGGGGGTTGTTTCCCACTGGGAACCCCTCACTGCAGGTCTGGGCAGTCTCTGGGGTAGGCTAAGCCCTCTTCACTAGCACAGCTTCCCGGGTGGACTGTACACCCCGGCCAGGGATGGGTCAGGCCCCTGGCAGGGCCATCAGCACCCCAGAATTGTGCTCTGGGAGCTGCCCAGGGTATCACAGCCCAGCCGGGAGGCAGCTTTGGGGGATGCCACCCTAGCGTACCCTCGGGGTGGGCATCCTGTGGGGTGGTGGGGCTGCACCCCCATCCCCCATTCTGCCTCCTTTCCATCCCCTCCGTGCCCCGAGGGCTTTGCCGCTGGGACCGAGCGAACCCTCCTCGCCCCTGCCCCAGGACCGAGCGAGATGCGCGGAGGGATGCGGCGGATTGTCCCGTTCGAAATGCGCCTACAGTCAGCACCGAGCGCCACGG
>NW_008670059.1:26540-70740 GCF_000695815.1 Acanthisitta chloris | reverse complement strand
GCGCCACCCGCCGGGACAGATCGGGCGCGGGCACGGCGCGGGGAGCGGCGCCGCGGGGAGCTGTGCCCCGGTTCACACAATCTTACACAGTCTTGGGGAGACAAATAACACTCCTCACTCCCCCACTGAATCAGAGAATATCCCGAGCTGGAAGGGACCCACCGCACGGTTCCTTCGAGTGCCTCCTTCCTGTGCCTGCGAAAATAGCGCACCAGCGAAGCCGCGTGAAGAACGCGCTGATGCCACTTGTAGTCTTCTTCTTTATGTTCTCGGGACTTTGTAAGGTGGCTCTGGTGATTTTTTTTTTATTTCCCCCAAAATGCTTTCTGTTCAGCCAGATGAGTTTAATGCAGGATGGATGTCTACAGTGACAGAAGTGTAGCTCCCTAAGAGCGGTGGGGAAAGTACCTTTTGGGGATTTAAGTAATAGGGGTAATTTATTGACATAGGTCTGTACTATGTTTCCTGTGAACTGAACTATGCATTTTTCAAGACAAAATGCGCTGAAACCAATATTAACTTACTACATCCATCATATAAGTATTTCAAACCACCAAACTCTCGAAATTTACTGTGGATTAAAAGCAGGCCCAAACTGCTCAAAAAAAAAAAAAAAAGGCTAATGCAGGAATTAATTTTTCAGTCAATTTTGAACAGTTCCATGCAGTCTGGCAGATCTGACAGAGGTGGGGTATTCCCAAAGAAGGTGGATTAGCACTGGTTGTACACAGGTCTTAGTGTTGTTTCTCTAAAGAGGTAACTTCTGTTCCAAACTTTTGCTTCTTTTCTGTAGTTTTATTTCTGTAGCTTTGCTTGGAAAGTAAAGTTGCTTGTTCCCGAGCTTGCTTTGAGAACTGCTGTTCTCTGATGGCATGTGTTTACATTGATTTAGGGTTTGATATTTAAATTTCCATCCACGTTGGTGGAGCTGTTTGCAAAAGCATTGCAGGGCTGGGTTCTCACTGTAAAAGTACACCATCCAGGATTTTTCCATCCTTTTATTAGAAACTTGCTGTGGCTGCCATGTGGGGACTGGCAGGTTGGCATGAGCTGGGACATAAGAAACCTGGTGTGATCTCTTTAAGTAAGCAGTGGATGAGAAAGGCTTAAATCACCTCTCCAATCTTTGACAGGACATTGGTTAATATTCCTACAGGAAGTGGACTAATAGGAGGTTTGGAGGATACTGTCATAGAACCATGGAATTAAATAATGGATTGGGTTGGAAGGAACCTTAAAGATCACCTAGTTTCAACATCCCTGCCATGGGCAGGAACACCTTTCACTAAACCAGGTTGCTCAGAGCCCTGTTCAACCTGGCCTTGAATACTTCCAGGGATGAGGCATCCACGGCTTCTCTGGCCAGCCTGCACCAGTACCTCACCACTCTCACAGGAGAGAATTTCTTCCTAATATCTAATCTGAACCTACTTCCTTTCAGTTTGAAACCATTCCTCCTTGTCCTGTCCTACGTGCTCTTATAAATAGTTTCTCTCTTTCTTGTAGGCTCCCTTCAGGTACCAGAAGGCCACAATTAGGTGATCGTGAAGCCTTCTCTTTTTCAGGATGAACAATCCCAATTCTTTCAGCCTTTCCTCATTGGAGAGGTGCTCCATCTCTCTAATCATCTTGGTGGCCCTTCTCTGGCCTTGCTTCAATAAGTTGATGTCCTTCCTGTGCTGGGGATCCCAGAGTTGGATGCAGCACTCCAGGTTGGGTCTCACCAGAGCACAGCAGAGGGGCAGAATCAGAACCTTCAACCTGCTGGACACTCTGCAGTTGGCAGAGGATACAGTTGGCTTTCTGGGCTGCAAGCACACATTGCCAGCTCATGTCCAGCCTCTCATCCACCAGCACTCCCAAGTCCTTCTTGGCAGGAGGCTCTTGATCTGTTCATCCTCCAGCCTGTACTGATACCAGGGGTTGCCCTGACCTTCTACCTGGTCTTGTTAAACCTCATAAGATTCTGATGGGCCCACTTCTTGAGCTTGTCCAGGTCCCTCCAGGTGGCATCCCATCCTTCAGGTATGTCAACCTCACCACTCAGTTTGGTGTCCTCAGCAAATATGCTGAGTGTGCACTCAGTCCCTTCATCTATGCCATTAATGAAGGACTCTGGGATGAACCTCATCAGGTCCTATAGACTTATGTGCAGTCAGGTTCTTCAGGTGCTCATGAACCTGATCTTTACTTACAGTAGCAAGCACTTTGCTCCTCCAGTCCACATCCTGCTGTCCATCCACTTGGGAAGTGTGGGAAGAGAGGCTGCCATTGAAGACTGAGGCAAAAAAGTTGTTGAGTACTTCAGCCTGTTCTTCATCTCTTGTTATCAGTTTACCAGCCTTGTTTATCAGATAGGTACACCTTCTTTGACCTTCTCAGAGGGGGTACACCTTCTTTGACCATTGCCTGTGACCTACTCACTGTTCATTTACTCCTTGAGTGCAGGGCTGTGGGAATGTCAGGTCACACTTTTTTTCCTGCCCCAAAAACCAGCTTAGTGAACTAATCCTATGAAAAAATTTTCATGATGTATGTTTTCTTAAATTCTTTTCCTTCAGTCTTGGTCTGTACTGGTATTATAACAGCAGCCAAAGCAATCAGTTGTGGAACTCTGTTTTCTAATCATGGCTTCTATTGAGGGAAGCAGAACAAAGATGCTATGTTTGTTTAAGAATCACCAGCAATTTCAAATGCATTACAGGAAGTAGGTGTGTGTGTGTAGAGTTATTTTGTTTACAACTCTTTGTCTGCCTCCAGCCTTGAATAGGCATATTTTTGTATGGCTAAATTAATTAGTAATATAAATATCTAATAGAACATCTAAGGAATGAAAAGTACTCAATTATGTTTTAAAAGAAGTATCTCTAAATAGATTCGCGTCAAAGATTTTCAATAAATAAATGCAACTACTTACAGAAAAAATAAGATTGTATAACTATAAATGTATTTTATACTATGGTTTTGCATATTTAATATTTAAGATGTTTCATGTATTTAAGTTTACTAAATCATTTCAGTGTAATTGCTTTAGCACCAATAGACAAGTGCAAATAATTTACTATTAATTTTTTAAGATAGAAAGAGAGCATTTCACAAGAGTGTTTACTAAAAACCCCAATAATACTGTCTTTTTACTTTGTATTTTAATACCTTCCTGTATATTTTATTATAAACCTAAGAGTCTAGTAGAGAAATGCAGTCATTTGCAATTAGCCTTGCTGTTTAACCCTGCTATTTATGGCATGACAGTGGGTTTTGATTTTCTTGCAAACAGGTTAAAACTGAAAAGCTTAGATGTTGTTCAACTGCAGTAGTCCCACACAATTCAGTCATAAGGGATCACTGTTTCTTCCAGGTGATCTCTAGATCAGATACCATAATACCCATTGCATGTTTAATATCCAGTCTTGATGTAAAAGAATCAGAAGATGAAAAACTCACCAGTTCTTTAGGTATTTTATTCCAATCATGAACTATCTTTGGTGTCAAAATAATAACAGAAAGCATCTGTGTACCTTTTAATCTGAAGTGTAGCTCCAAGCCATTCCTTTATATTATCACCTTTCCAGGTAGATTAAAGATATATTTGGCCCAAAACCATACTTTCTAATTCTAATTAGGTCACTTCTCAGTATTTTTTTTGGAATAAGCTAAACAAAGTGATCTCTTGCAGTGTCTCACTGAAAGGCTCAAGGAAGTTTAGATTTAATTGCTTTTTTTACTTTTCCCAAGTTTTTATCAGTGACTGCAATACTGCTGCTTAATATTCACAATGGAAGCATTGTCACAATTGCCAGTAAGGTTTCAGGATCTACCAGTTACTCAGTTCTTAACCTATTTCAAGTACATTGAATTGTCATGTAATCCTTACTATTTAAATTCAAATGTTCTGAGCTACTAAATCTGATGCCTTAGGAGAGTTTAGGTCCACTCTGGCTGCAATACTTCTCTTTATCAAGCAAATTTGTAATTTCCTCAAAGCAAAGGTTTTTTGACATGATGGTGGTAGTGTCTCTTCAACTGTGGGAAAAGTGGTAAGAGAGAGTGACACTAAGTTGACACATGCTATACTGTTATTTGGTCAATTTAGTAATGACTTATTTAGAAAAAGGAAATGAGAATTCTTAAAGTCAAAAGGCTGAGAAAGGAAACTAACATTATCAATGCAACATCACCAATATGAATTTATGCTTCCCTCATTAGTCTGTAAAGGAGGATATGAAAAATGGGATGCCTGATGTTACCAAAGTTCCAGCATACCCTGGGTGACTGACATGTGCCATACACTCAAAGGAAAGGTTGTTCTGCCTGTACAGTAAATTAAATAGGAACCTGCTCAGAGGAAGTGGCAAATGACTCAGCGCCAAGGTTGGATAGTTTGGGGACAGGGCTGGGGACAGGGCCCTTGTTGGGGGACAGGAAGGCAGTAGAAGTGGGATGCCTGCACATCAGGGAGGGAGAAGGTGCTTACTCACTGGAGGCAGTGTGTCTCTCAGGACAGACCACAGTGTCTCTCACCTAGCACTGAAGGTGGGCTTTGCTGATGGACCAGCTCTGGAGCTGGCTGAAGCAGTTTCTAGCACAGCCTGAAAAGCATTGGTTTCATGCTCCCATAAGCATCAGTGGGGTTTGAAAACTTTCTTTCAAATACTGTGTCACCACTCCACTGTTTTTCACAGTTGATGCTTTGGAAATGCAGAGGTGGAAGGTAGCTGAAGGAGCAAAGATATGAAAATTTCTTAATTGAGGAGATAGAGCTTTCTCTGTGGTCTGTGTTGGAGCTGTGTGTTACACAACAAAGTTAACATTTGTCAGGTTGAAGTAATGCAGTTACAACTTAAACAATTCAGGACAATTCAGACTCATAGATGTCTAGATTTCTCATCAGGAAATACTCTAGGGAAATCAGAGAGGAATTAGTGGTGTCATCCAGTCAGCTAAGGGAATTCGGGTTGAATTTTAAAATACAATTAAATAAGTATATCTTGTAATGTTATTTTACATTCAGGAAATAATAGTATGTTACTTCAAGTCTAAAATGTAAAGAAGTTGGGTCTAACAGAGTGTAGACGTGAGTAATGCACCGTTTTGGTGTGTAAAGAAAAGGAAGTGAGAAGGGAAGTAAGGGAAGTGGTATGTGATTGGGATTGTAAGGTTAGAAACTGGCATCTGTGCAGGTGAAACACATTTGAAGTTTTCCCCTTTCCTATGCCTTGTGTTTTGTCTTCATCCCCAAAGGCAAGCTCTCATGAGGCATGCAGGTTGGATATGACAGCGTGGCCACCAGGCAGTGTGGCTCTTGATAGAGAAAACAAGTCAATATAAATCCAGGGAGCCATCCTTTCACTTTGTAAGCAGTTTGCTTCAGGACTTGCAGAGCAGAGGAGTGCTGCTTGTAGGGCCTAATATCATTATTAATAGAGCTGTGGCTTAAAAGAAGCTGTCAAAAATGAACTCTCGGATGGTGAAACCTTGTAGTGTACAAGATATGTGAAGCTGTTGGATTTGAAAGAAGGACTTGGGATTTTGCAGTCCACAGATAGAGTCTGATTAGTGCTGATGGAAGAGATGGTGTCTCCAGTCTGAAAAAAGTTTTTGTCTGGAGGAGAAGGCTTTCTGGGCTGTCCAGAGAAGAGCTGTTCCTGAGGTGGACAAGAGTAGGTTGGTTTTTTTTGTGGTAGAAGGTACAGCTGGAAAAGGGAAACAATCTGGGAGTGAGAGTCATTCCAAATGGGTAGCAGATTTGAATGAATATACAAAAGGTTAATCTGTAAACTTTTTGAAAACTGTTGGCTTCTGTCAAGTGCCCAGTGCTGTTGATAACAAGCTCTGCTATCAAAGCTTCTTAGAAGCAGTGATGGTGCATTTAGCAATGGCAGTATTGAGATGTAGTATTATGGTCCAGTTTGGGAGCCACCTTTACCATATAGTTTCTCTATGGTCCAGAATTTTAAAAATTAAGTTCACATCTTAGATTGAACCATAAAATGCAGGAAAAAGAACCAAAATGTAGCAGATGGAAAGAAACTGTGTGAGAGGGACCAGACTGGTCTAGGTACAATACTGAAGGAGGTGCAAGGAAAATCTAAAAAGCCTAATCTCCTAAAAATATTTCCAGGGATGATTTAACTACAGAGAATGAGTGAGGGCTTGCTGTCTGTATAGGTGATCTTATGAAAGCTAGGTGAAATTGGAGCATGTGGAGAGGAACCTTACAGTGGAAAGGGAGGATAAATGATAATTAAGTGATAATATTGAACTTTTCCAGAAAAATAAATAAAGGATTAATCTGAAGATTCCTTCACAGCCCTGCCTCACAGCTCAGTTTAGATTTTTATTTAAAATTATCTCTGTGAAGCATGCAGTGGTGCCATGGCCTTCTAATTCATTTTCTTTAGGCAAACATTCTCAGGTTGGTAGTTTAAGCTCCAGGAGTCAAGCACAGAACATTGAGGTTTATACTGCTGTAAGGGAGTCCTGTAAAAATTCTGTAGTTCAATACAAACATTTAAAACTTTTCCTTTCCCTAACTGTAGTGCTGTTCATAATAAGAGAGATTATCACTTTGTGATGCAAGACATGAAATGATGGCTTTTACATGTTCTGAAGAATGTTAGGTTTAACAAAGTAAAGGAAGAAAAAGATTAGTAGTAAGTTTGCAATGGATGAGATCCAAATTCCAGAAGATGTGTCAGACTTGTTATAGGTTTGCAAGTAATTAAGACTTTTCCTTTGAGAATGTGGAATACCCCTTTCGGGTAAGGTATTGCTATATATAGAGAAGGGAATAGGTACAAAGTGATAACTGTTGAGTGTAATATTCCCAAATAGCTGCATGAGTGGCAAGAGCCCTGGGCAAAAGGCAGAGATGAGTCCAGAGGAATTGCAGCTGCACAGGATTTCTCACCCTTCTCTTCATGGTGACATCCTAAGACTAGCAGAGCTTTGCAAGGGCAGCAGAGCTTGTAGATGCTGAAAAGGCAGATAGGTTTCTTTCCTCATCCTCAACTTCCTGCTGCTGGACTTGTTCATTGGGCAGCTGAGTTTGTTAATGCAGGAGGAAATGACTGGTGCCACCAGCAAAGAGAATTGTTTCCCATTGGTGTCATGTGAGCTGCCTCAGGGAGACTTTGACCCAGCGTGGGAGTGTGTGGCTGAGACCTGGTGAGAAGAGGTTAGGATCTCTATTTTCAGTGGTATCAAGCCACTTGAAATCAGAAGGGAAAACTCAAATGCTATTATATCCATTGGAAGTTGATTGCAGGACACAGACCCTGCAGACTCAGGGCAGGTGACAGCAATCCATGCACCTGAGCCCTGCTGTAAAGTTTCAAAACTAGAAAAAATCTGAAGATGGTGAAAGGAGGCAGAGTAAACAACTGACTGGAGCTGCCTTCCCATTCAAGCATTATTATGCTTCCAGACTTGTAATTTCACATCTCTCAATGTCAAAAAGTCTCTTGTGTTATTTAGGTTTATTATACCTTCAGCTGGAGAGCTGGAAGAGTTTTTTTCTACTCACAGCCACGTACAAATGTAAGGAAATAGCCATAAGGTCTCTATAAGACAAGTTAGTTCATTGGTCAGTCTTCTGGCTACTCTAAATTAGGAATGCCTGGTCTCGGGTTATTTTAAGAGAGAGATATTCATGCTCTTCAGAATGACAGTTTCCATCTCAGTTTTTAGAGGGCAAAAAAGTTGTTGAGAGAACTGTTCTGCATTTGTTCTGCCCTCCTTTATTTTTCTGTATGTAACACCTGATGGAATATATTATAACATATGGGTTATTTTTGTTTGTTTGGTTTTTTTTTGTGTGTATATCATTATTGCTTTCTTTAGAAGCAAATCCCTGCCGTGCCAATGCAACATGGTCTGTGAAAATTTAATAGTAATAGGCAAGAACTAATCTGCATACTCTAATTGAAGTGTACTCTACTGGCTTTCTTGCTTAGGTGAAGGAATGATTTTCTGTTGAATTTATACTCTGCAACTCAAATACAAACCTGCATGAGGTAATAAATACACACATGTTTCTTCTAGTACTGCAGTATATTGTTGAGGGCTAGACTTTACCCAGCCTTTCATGTGTGACATGGGCAGAGAATAGAGAATTGAAATGTGTGCTGTACACAGCTCACACCGACAGAGCCTGATAGCATTGCAGCCGTCTGGGATGTCTGCTGGCTTTAAAGGGATTAAAGGCAGGTAAAGGCCATGGCCCACTTTTCTTTCACACAATCAGCAGGAGATGAATCATACTGTGTTTTCAGAAGCACTAGGGAGAGATGAGACACTGTGGAGACATCCTTTCCATAGACAGTCTGATGTGTTTACCTGCTGAGGGCCGAGACTGGGATCCACTGTGTGGTCATCTGTCCACAGATGGGCTTATGCAACAGGAGAAATTCCTTTTGACTGTGAGATCTTTTTGTATTTCAAATTGAATGTAGCATCACTAAATGGACTGGAAGCCTAAAAACAAGCTATGATTGCTCTTCATGCTAAAAAAATGTTTAAGGTGCTTGTGATAGCTACACAAGGGTATGGTTACCTTAGATGAAAAGAACATTCCCAGACACACAGATGCTTTGTAGCATTTATTAGACACAGTGTTCAAGGTTGAATGCTTTCACCTACCAGATGATATCCAGCATAACTGTGTTCCTTTAAGGGCACTGTTGCTTTTAAAAGATTTTGTTGGGTTTTTTTTCCCTGTGGTAGCCTCTAACCCTTAAGGCTCAACTCTGCCACTGCGATTCAAAGCATCGCCTAAGTTTTCCAGTGAGTCCATGGAAATCAACTAACCTTGAAGAGAAAAATATATTTAACAGAGAAAAAGAAAACTTGATCTAGGCTTTCATCAAATGCCATTCATGTGTAACGTGGGCAGGTCTGTGTTTGTCTTTCTTGCATGTAACTAACTGCCACGAACACCATTAGGATTTCCAGTCACAGACCAAGTTATGAAACCCGAGTTCAGATTCTGAGTGAAGTCCAAGGAAATTAGATGACCCATGTTGCAGACAGAATACAAGTTCAGTGTGAAATATTTATTGCTCCAAATTATCGTTGTAAGAGTAATAAAATGAAGCCATATTTGTAGGCTTCACAGTGATATATTTTTATGAGCTTGGAGCTGCTGTTTGTATAAATTCAATAGAGAAGCTGTTTGGACTTGTTTCAGATTTCTTTAGCTACAGGGGAAGAACATTTATTCCCTATTTCACTTGTTAGAAACAATGAAAAACAAATCTTTTATCTGTTTACTAGAAAACACAGCTTTAATGAAACTCACTATGTTTCTGAGTCTGGTTGTTTAAGTTGCATAGAGATGGATTCAGGTTGCATTTATAGGGTCCCTAAGTTGCTCACTGTTTGCAAAAGTGTCCATTAGGCAGGAATCCAGCCCCTAGACTTGTTAAATGCTGAATAGTAGTTGGTAGAAACCCCATTTGGAAATATCAAAATCATCAGAAAAATGGAATGACCCTTATCTGTCTACCTGTTTAGCAGTGTGTCTTTCAGAGGGCTATCCTGACTGAAAGGCTTATATGCTTAGGGCTAGTGTCATGTCAGAGTTCCTTTTCAGAGTAGGAAAGGAACCCAAATCCACAACTTCTTCATGCTAACTCTAAAAATAACACTTGATCTTTCTTGCCTAATTCAGGTGTTGTTCTGATTCTAATTGGGAGCAATTTCAATACAGTTTAGGTTGTTACAGATGGTAGTGCCCTTGGAGTGTGCACTGGCTGTATCAGAAGGCTGTGTTCCTGGGATCCCTATTGGAGATGTCCCTGCATTCTTAGAGAAGCCATTTCATATGAGCCAGTTCAATTCTTTTAATGATAGAAGAGAAGGTTTAACTTCACTTCATCATTAAAGATTTTACATTAATTATTTTACAAATACTTTGTTTTTGTTAATGATGGGTCACCATCATTAACTTGAATTCCTATCTAGATCATAGTACAGCTCAGGCTGGAAGGAATCTCAGGTGATGTAGTCCAGCCTGCCCAAAGTCAGAGCATGGTCAACTTCCATGTTCATACACTAATTCTTGCATGTTTAGTTGTTTGCATACAATTTCCAGCTATTTATTCAGTGCAAATCTCTTGGGCAGACTGTGATGTGTCTATCTTATTTGGCATTCTATCACCTCCATGATTTATGTGATTTCCTCTCCATTGAATTTTTTTCAGATACAGTCAGTTCTTATCTGTGGCTTGATGTATTGCTAGGCTTTACTATAGGATCCTCCTTTCCTATCTTCCTTTATTATAGGAACCATTTTGGTCACATTATTCTGCCATGTTTCTTTCTTAAAGCCCTCTTTAAACATTTTTTCAGCAGAAAAGTATTTTATACTTAAAATGTCAATTATTAACTGGTAAGTTTTTACCGACGGAGCCAAAACCAACTTCCATTTCCCACTTGAAGACTGAGATTTTATAAAATGACTGTATTCTAGTATTTATATTTTCTAGGTTGCTGTTTCTGTCCATGTGTACTGGTATGTACTGAAGTATATTTCATTCCTAAAATGTGCCTGGTTAATATATCCATATAGAAATAACTGTACACATAAATATTTAGATTTTATGCAAATAGCCACATAATGAATAATATGTCTAGAAAGACTTTTTTAAAGTAAAAAGATTAAATCTTAGTTGTTTAAAAAGTTGTCATAAAAGAAACTTCCTGCTTGTGATCATCAGCTCACACAGTCTTTGTTCTAAATCAAATTAAGAGAGAAGTAAGCAAAAGTGAACTGAAGTTAATTAAAGTGTATTTTTAAGCAGTCTCACTATAAAAGCTATAAACCCCCCTCTATTAATGAGGTGCAACTTGATTAGAAAGTTACTTTAAACCTTGTGCCTGTTTTCAGCTCTCTGGGAGAGCAGCAGAAAGAATTGTTGAGTTTCATTGTGTAGAACTCATTAATAAAAGAGTGCTAATGCACATTTGCTACCCCAGTAAGCTGTGTCTTATATAAGTCTGATTCAACTAGACAAATGACCTGTTTTTAAAAGGAGTTGGAAATATCTGCAGTAAAACTCTGGGCTGTCAGATGTGCAGAGGGGATATAGCTACTATTGAGAAGATGTTTATTCACATTCTTCAGACACAGAAGGTCAAATAAGCCTAGTTAAAAGTCACAAAAAGAAATTCAGCATTTGGGAATAAATCCTTGGCACAGTGCATAGGCTAAATACCCCACCTGTCATCTTGGGATGTCAGTGGTCTCTGGACACCATTGCTCAATCAGTCCTGGAGTGGTGCAGAAGTAATGTGTGATGACTATACACCTGCTGTGCAGAAAAGGTTGATCTGTTAGCTCAGATGGATGCCATTTCTAATTCCAGTGGAATTCAGCTCCTTATTATGGAAACAAATTTCTTTGTTATGAAATACACAAGAGATAAACAGCACCAGAGAAGATTCTGTATTTTTGTTGGAGAGGTGAAAATTCTCCCCAGTACACCACTTTCAACACTGCCACTAATAATAGAGGAAGAAACCAATTTTATGCATTAGTGATATTTGTAGACTTGAAAACATGCAAATATCTTGCAAATATCATCGGTCATTTACTCAAGCAATTGCTTTCCAAAATTATTTTTTTCAACTTGGCTAGCAGTCTAGCATAATGGAACAACAACCTACAGCCCAGTTCTTGTCTTTTTTGCCCATGTATTTCATTGCTTGCAATAGAATAATTTCTAACTTGCTTCACTAAGTCAAGATTTTCAAATACAGATTTAAGAAGCAGTTTTCTTTCTAATTTGTTATGGAATCACAGAATGCCTGAATTTTGACTGGGTCTCTGGAGGTAATCTGGTCCACATTCCCTGCTCAAGCAGAGACACTTATAATCAGTTGCCCAGAACCGTGACCTTGTGGCTTTTGAGTATCTTCAAAGATCATAGAATCACAGAATATGAAGTGGTTAGAATGGACCTTAAATGTCATCTGCCCCACTGTCATGGTCAGGGCACCTCCCACTAGATCAGGTTACTCAAGGCTTTATCCAGCCTGTCTTTGAACACTGCCAGGGTTGTTTCCTGATGGTCCTGAAACAGCCCTGTTTCCTGTGTATCAGTTTGTCCTGTCACTCGGCACCACTGGAAAGAGCCTCTCTGTCTCTTTTGCACGCTCCCTTCGGGTGTGTATATACATTGATAAGATCCCCCTCACCCTTCTCTTCTTCAGGCTGAAGAGTTCCAGCTCTCTCAGCTTTTGTTATAGGAGGGATTCTCCAATCCCTTCATCATTTTAGTAGTCTCTCTCTGGACTCTTTTCAGCACGTCCGTATCTTTCTTGTACTGGGGAGCCCAGAACTGGACACAGCACTCCAGGTGTGGCCTCACCAGTGCTGACCTCCTTCCACCTGCTGTCAATACTTTGACCTGCTGGCACCCCATAATGGGTATCTTGTAAGCACTTCCTTGCTTACTTGTGGAAAGAGGCATAGAAAACTGTTTTCAGCCTTTTTGTGTTCAGCTTATGCTCTGCATCTACTGTCTTCCTCAAGCTGACATGTTCCTTGTGTATCACATCTTTAAATAAAGCTAAAGATAGCAGTTTCAGGTTTTGCTGAGTCACCCCACATCTAAGGAAAAGCAAAGGAAGCATTTTCTTATAACTTTCTAAAAAATGGGCAATTGATGAAGTAGAATAATGCAATCCCCTTCTCCTACAACTACCTTCCATTTTCCAAATTACACCCACATTGCAGAGGAGAAACCAAATATGTGATCTTCATATTTATGTGGTTCTGTTTCAACTCCAGGCTTATATACGCTCATGCACTTATGCAAGTTCATGACTATATGAAATAAAGCAGTTTCATATACATCACTGATCGTCTACTTGAGATGCAGGAGGCCCACAGTCCATAGGTTCTCTGTTAAAGTCAAGGGTCTTGTTCAGTGCTGGGCGAGATTTGTGTGGTCAGAGCCCTCTGTCAGGTTTCCACTCCTTAAACTCATTCTAGAGCAGCTGGGAAAGAGGGACTTTACAGATTGACTAAGAGAAGTCTCACTTAAGCATAAGTAAATGTCAGGTACCTAGGATAAGGCAGTAACAGTCAATGCAAAAAAACCAGACACTGTGGGAGGAGATGTCCCTTTTTCCTGCACCATAGAGTGTGGTCAGAGCCCTCTGTCAGGTTTCCACTCCTTAAACTCATTCTAGAGCAGCTGGGAAAGAGGGACTTTACAGATTGACTAAGAGAAGTCTCACTTAAGCATAAGTAAATGTCAGGTACCTAGGATAAGGCAGTAACAGTCAATGCAAAAAAACCAGACACTGTGGGAGGAGATGTCCCTTTTTCCTGCACCATAGACATGCAAGAAGTCAATGCAAAAAAACCAGACACTGTGCGAGATGTCCCTTTTTCCTGCACCATAGGCATGCAGTTTTAGAGAGGAATTGCCCTTTGACTGTGGAAGGAACCTACAAAAAGATGACTGTAGTATACTGTCTTACTCTGCTTAACCTTCAGGAATTATGTTTAGATAGACTGGATCCTAACAGATGTTACTTTTGTTCCTCTCTTGAGATTCCTTATGTTGGACAAATTGAGCAGATTGTATACAAGAGGATAAAGATTGCTCCACTCACTTGTGGCTGTAGGCAAGCCAACCAAAAGATTGCAAAGTGGGTTTTACCTGTACCCACAGTGATCTTCTCAGCTGTCTGCAAGATGCAGGCAATACAGCTTTGGGCATGAGGTGTGAGAGGAAAAGGTTCAGCTCTACTGCCCAAAGCAGAACAAAATTAATCTGAAACACAATTCAATGATCTGTACCTCGTTAATTACAATCAAGGAATCACAGTGTCCAGCTAACGCTTAAATTTGTATTTCTGAACTGATGATTCTTCAGTGAAAAGATACAGGTCCTTCCTTTTTAGCTGCCTGTATTTGACTTAGAGCTCTACATCCCTATTTCTCCAGTTCCTGCAGATTACTTTGAATATGAGTGGAAAAACTTGCTGCTATTTCTGCTAGTAGCTGTGTGAATGCCTGCTACTGTTGAGTGAATATGAATTTGACCTAAAGCCCTGTGTCATTCCTTATGGCTTTTTAGGAATGCAGCATAAAAATGCAAATATGTGAAAAGTTACAGTAGACAGTGCAATTTATTAAGAGGAGATGCCACAAACTGTTATGAAATACTCCTACCCTAGTTTAATATTTTTTTCTGTGTTCTCCCACGCAGTGTTCAGAACCAGTTAAGTGACATGAAGAATATTACACATTTTTTATAACAGATGGGGAACATCACTTTTATGGATTTGAACAATTCATTAAAAGTCAGGTTCTGTTAAGATTCACCATGCTGTAATTTTTCTCACATTTTGTCTGCCTAGTCCAGACTGATTCTGGTCTAAGTAGGGGACTGAGGGAGTCCTCTCACTGGTCCACCAGCTGATGTCTGGACCACCCTCTCTTCAGCAGAGAAATAAGAAAACTTTGCAGAAGGAATATGAATTGTGCTCCTTCTGTGCCCAGTGTTGCAGCTGATGCATGAAGGAGGAGAGAGGTCACATATGCTCAGGTGTTGCAGAAATGTGTTTTCATCCTCAGCATTCCCCACATTAATGGGCAGATTTGGGCAAAATGGATTAGTGCATGAGTTTTTTTAGACAGTGAGGACAATCTCTGGGAGGACTTAACAAGGTTTGTTCAGGATTAGATAGGACTGTCAAGTGGATAATGGGATGGGGCATCACAGGCTATATGTGCCAGTCCAGACACAGTCCAATTTGTTTCTGCCTGCCCTCTTCCACACAACCCTCTCTCTCTAGAGAGTTGTAATTTTTCAGTGTATAACCAGTCCACTCCACTCAAAACCATCTGTGTATCTGTAACATGATCAGAATGCTGACATGTACTTGACAAGATGTGTCTTCTGCATGTTCAGGTATCTGTAACATGATCAGAATGCTGACGTGTACTTGACAAGACGTGTCTTCTGCATGTTCAAGTGTGTAAGTTTAGGTGACCCAAGGCTGTTTGCATGCCCCATTATATGAATGGGGACGTGTCTGTCTCATGATAGTGGAATATGTATTGCATGCCCCATTATATGAATGGGGACATGTCTGTCTCATGATTGTGGAATATGTGCTTCTGTGGAAAAGTGACAGGTGCATAAAAGTAGACACTGTTCATGTGACTTTGCACATACTTGCGAACAGATGGGGATGATGGCAGGCACCTGCAGTTTGATTACGGGATGTCTGCATGTTTTCTTAGTGACAGGGATGAACCATAATATACAGGAGTCACATACCTTCATGACAGTTTTATTAATATGAAAAGTTGGACACCTCTATTCTAGGTCACTCATGACATCTATTCTTCATATGAGGGCATTTGTGTAACAATAATCCTTTTCCTGAAGTGTGGTCTGAGACTATACATATAATGATGAGGAAGAAATATGTGTTCTAAGACCATACTGGCTGTTCAAAAACTCAATGGATTCGATGCCAAAACACTTTAATAATAGATGTAAGCAATTTTACAAATTATATGACTTGCCTGTCCCATGGGAAAGACAATGCAATCAAAAAGTCAGGAAGAAGTCAAAGCAGTGGTTCTAGCTGTGTGATACGTGGTCATGGGGCAGGCATGTGACATCCCTTTCCATGTTTAAGTGAATCTGGACATCAATTGTTATAGTATTGGGTAGAGAAATTTTGGTTAAATTTCCTCAACAGCCAACAGCTCTCTGGTGGTAGTGCTCACAATCAGTCCATCTCAAAGGCTTTCCATAAAGACACTGTCACAATGCTTGACAGGTAGTTTACTTTCAATGTACTCATCTATTTTCAGAACTAAGTTTCTCCCTTAACCTATAGGGTTAACTAATTTTCATATGCTAACAGCTTTTTTTCAACTAAGTCTAGTCTATTCCAACTGCCACAAGGAGCAGCCTTGTTAGGCTTGACTTATTTTATGCCAAAGATGTTGAGTTGCTTCACTGTGTGATCCAAAGAAATGGTCCCAATATCTAATGTCCTTTAATACTTGCACTAAAACTCAACAATGCTATGTCTGCAAATATGTTTTCCAGTTTATTAATTTTCTAATATATGCACTTATACATGCACCACAGATATTTGTAGTGCTATAAAGAAACTGGACAACTTGATTCAGTTTGCTCACTTTTATTTTCCTTGGACTTCAGTGGCATAACTTTAGTTGTGTCTTTGCTGATCAGCTTGATGTTTAGCTCTACGCAGTATTATATCTTATCTTGGCTCCAAATATGTTCTCAAATTAGCATGATGGTACAGATGGATTCTTGTCTCAGAGCCATATGATTGATTTCATCTCTGATATTCTGCTCCATCAACATGCAAGGAATTAGTCCTGACATCAAAGGGCAATCTGTTTACATTGGAAGTGCAAAATATTGTGCTAAGCAATGCAAAACAGATTAAAAAAAGAGAATGGCATTGCCACTGCTTTTTTTTTTAAACAAAGCACAAAACTTATTAGGAAAGCCATACACTCTCATCTCTAAAGCAATTATCTCAAATGCTGAGAACATAAGAACATCTGTAATGAGTCAAACTAAAGGTCTGTTTGGGCTGCTGTGCATGTACAGCAGTGGCCAATTTGGGATGCTAGAGACATGAATGGGGCAAGCAGATGGTAATATACTTTCCCTCTTGCAGCCTTCCCAAAATGAAAATTTTAGAGGATTTCCAGGAAGTGGACCAGGAATACTCATGGTAAATTTAGATGAGGTATAATTTTTTCAGCTGCTGAGAACAGATTTTTAAAGATCGTAGCTGCAACACATAATAGAAAGCATTACTAAAAATTGCACTAGAGTGTATAAATTAATACAGATTTAAGATTTTTTTCAAATAAAATTAATTCTAGCAGAAAGAATTGTTATCTTCCACTTTGTTTTGAAGCATAAATAGTGTTGTATTTATTTTGAATCAGAAGACTGTCTTTTTTACTTGTCAATGTAAAGACTGCCTAGAGGAGCTGTGGATGCCCCATCCCTGGAGGTGTTCAAGGCTAGGTTGGATGGAGCTATGAGCAGTCTGCTCTAGTGGAAGGTGTCCCTGCCCATGGCAGCGGGGATTGGAGCTAGGTGATCTTTAAGGTTCCTTCCAATCCAAATCATTCTGTGATTCTGTGACTAACTGTATTTCTTTGCATGTACTGGCTCCAGCTTCCCTGAGAAGCTAAGTCTGTCTTAGAGGCTTTAGGGAAAGCGAGATTTGGAAACTGCTATTTAGATAAAAAACAATAACAAGCTACTAAAACCACAGTACATATCTGTATATAGAGAAATATAAATAATATTGCATTTAGTTGGACTTACATTAGTTGCAGATAATTTCTGCCAGGATGGATTTGCTCTGAAGGAGGAAGCCAACTTGCTTGTAGGCCCCCTTAAGGTATTGGATGTCTGCTATAAGGTCTCCCCAAAGCCTTCTCTTATCCAGGCTGAACAGCCTCAACTTTCTCATCCTGTCAAGCTATTTCACCTATTTCTACTTATTAGTATTACTTCCCTTTACAACATTTTATACTTCTGAAAGTCAACTTTCTTTAACAACTCAGTACCAAGAGCTGACTAAAACTGATACTTCATTATTTGTGGGGCGTGTAAAACAAAACCAAAAGGTTCTTCAATGCAAAATAAGTGATGGGTAGGACAGAGGGCTATATATTATCCAAAGGAATTATGCATTGTGCCTTTGATTTTGAGTGAGGATCTGTAAGGCTTTGTCCAAAGAAAGCTGGCAATTCTTCCCCAGTAAACCATCACTCATATATACTGCAGGTGTAGCAAGTGCAGGAATGTGCTGCACAGCTGCAGTGAGGTCAGGTACAAGGTTGGAGACTCCACAAACCAGACGCAGCCTGTGTGATTGTTTTGTCCCCCTCAGAGTCAGGATATTCTTTCTCGTGTTCAGATGTTTTGTGGTCACATTTCCAGTGGCAAATTGGTCTTGAACAGACTGTACACTATGAAATGCCCCCTTCACTTTCCCATAAAATGGCATTTCTTTTAAGTTCACTCAAATGCCCAAGAAAACCTCAGCTTTCTGTCACATCTGCCCAGAAAGCCAGCAGGAGCTCTGCTCACTTAGAGCAGGGTCATGAGCAGAGTTTACAGCAGAACTTCTGGGAGCTGATACTGAGAGTGTTTGTGTTTTCCTGAGACACCTTTTATCTGCTACAAATACAGCTGCTTTGCAGCAGATTTGTTCCTTCCTTCCACCTGTGAACACATCTGAGCTGCACCTTTAAAGCCCTTGCATTAAAACTAGATCTCCTTGGAGTAGCTAACAGTTCAGGTCATAATATGATCAGTGAAACAAATGATTTTAAAAAGCTTTCCTGTATAATGTGATCTAGGGAAGTGCATTAGCTGAGTAAATATATTGTTGATTTGTTTTCCCATTAGCAATGAGTGATTTCTCTGTAAGTGACCTACAGTTCTGCTTTCTGGGAATAAAGCAATATTGATAAAGAGAAGGGAATATAAAGGAAATATTTTTGCCTTTTGAGAAAACTTGTACACAAATCCAGGGCACACTTTTTTCTGTGAGTTTATATCCTTTAGAGTGACAATGCTTTGTTGCATTGTCTTCCTTTATCTCCAGGTCAAAGAAGTCATGCTGTACATTTTAACAGAGGTACTGTTTTTATTTCTCAGCAACTATGCTCAGGCTATGCCTTAAGAAAAGACAGATTCATTTTGTGGCATGTTATATAATTTAATGTATATTTATTTATATTCTTCCATTGCAAGGAATGGCAGTTTTCACCAAAAGAAAGCAAGACATTCATTCTTATTTGTTTGGGAATCCAAGATGTATCTAAGCAAACACTTTGCCTCCACTGTTTGCTTCAAGACTGAGAAGAGGAAATACAAAATTATGATAGAGAATATGACAAAGAATGTGGCCCTGGAGTTAATCTTTTTGAATCAAGGTTGTCCCATGATAGCGTGAGAAATTTTCATGTATTTATGCTTTTCTGATATGTTAGGAAGTAAGTATACATGCACTGTAAATCGATATTCAGCAGATTTGTTAGTATGCAGATCTTTGCAAGACAATCAAGAGAGCACTTAGGAAGTATTGTGATAATAAATTTCTTAGAGCAGATGTTCCTTAGCAGATTTTATCTGTATCACTTCAATGATAAATCCTTCTGACTTCTTAACCTTTAACTATAGTTGCACGCTTACATTTGATTGTGAGAAATAAAAGAAACTGAAAAGAATTTTCTAAAATGAGTGTAATTTTTCTGGAGGTCACTGAGTCTATGATAATGAAAAAAAATTGCCCTTAAAATTTGCCATAAGGAGGAAAAAAAGCTTAGAAATTGTGCAAAACTGTTAGTAAAATGATTGCATCTTACATTGTGAATTATCAAAGTTCTTGCTAAAAGTTCTTATAAAGTATTAAGCCAAAGGTCTAAATCTAACCTTCCTAAGATATATTGCCCCCTGTACACTCCTTATTGAGGTTTGGGTTTAGTTTCACAAATGAGTTGAATGTCAGATTCTTCTCACATACTTTTAACTTTCTAAAATTAAGGTATATGCACCAAATTAGTCATCAAGGCTGACTTCATAATTGTTAGAGAAAAACTAAACTAAAGGAAAACTTCATGTCCTTTAGAGAGCTGTCTTAGCATGGGATGAGTCATATCTGAAGTTGCTTAGGTATTCTGTTTATTGTGGCTTAGTGGTGATGCAACTACAGAGTCCATTTTGGCATAAATACTAGCTCCAAACTTTGTCCACAAGAAGAAAATTTGTTCCGTTTGCTTGGATTCTAAGCCAAAGTGGGTTCAAATCCCTATCTGCCCCTGGATGTCCTTGGTGAATAAAGTTAGACCGACCTTTATATTTGAAGTCATGAGAATTGCTTACCTAAATGCTGCTGGGTAAGTAGGCATTATTGTCCTTGTGCCTTTGCCAAGTGTAATTTGTAACAATATTTATTCCCTTCCTCCTACCTTAAGCCGAAGCTCAGTAGATTAAGTATTGAGAGTTACCTAGAGACTGTTACTACATTCTTACTGTAAAATTAAACAATGTCAGAGAATATTTTTAGCCTTCATGCCGAGTAGTATGGTCTGGTCTTGAACTTGAGGTTAAACTATTTCCCTCTTAAACAGAGTGGCAAACTGCCTGTTGGAAAAAGTCCTTGGCTTGTGTTACCCAACCTTTGCTGAGAATTACATCAGAGCTTGCTAGTTGGCACTGGTCGAAACCATTCTGCAGATGGTTCAAATGGCATGGAAAATGACATTTTTCACATCAGGAACATTCCCTGGTGTTGTGGGTTAGTCCCAACCAGCAACTCAGCCCCACAGAGCTGCTTGCTTACTCCACCCCCATGAGATGGGGGAGAGAATCAAAAGAGTAAAAGTGAGAAAACTCATGGGTTCAAATAAAGACAGTTGATGAGGGAAAGCAGAAGCCATGGACACAGGCAAAGCAAATCAAGGAATTGATTTGGCATTTCCCATGGGTAGGCAGGTGGGTGATGCGAAGCTCAGTAGATTAAGTATTGAGAGTTACCTAGAGACTGTTACTACATTCTTACTGTAAAATTAAACAATGTCAGAGAATATTTTTAGCCTTCATGCCGAGTAGTATGGTCTGGTCTTGAACTTGAGGTTAAACTATTTCCCTCTTAAACAGAGTGGCAAACTGCCTGTTGGAAAAAGTCCTTGGCTTGTGTTACCCAACCTTTGCTGAGAATTACATCAGAGCTTGCTAGTTGGCACTGGTCGAAACCATTCTGCAGATGGTTCAAATGGCATGGAAAATGACATTTTTCACATCAGGAACATTCCCTGGTGTTGTGGGTTAGTCCCAACCAGCAACTCAGCCCCACAGAGCTGCTTGCTTACTCCACCCCCATGAGATGGGGGAGAGAATCAAAAGAGTAAAAGTGAGAAAACTCATGGGTTCAAATAAAGACAGTTGATGAGGGAAAGCAGAAGCCATGGACACAGGCAAAGCAAATCAAGGAATTGATTTGGCATTTCCCATGGGTAGGCAGGTGGGTGATGAGAAGAAAAGGCCTTGGCTTTGTGTAAGCACTGCCCAGCAATAAGTAAAGCATCCCTGTGTTATCAACACTCTATCACAAATAGAGAACACAGCCCCATACTAGCTACTGTGTTAAAAATTAACTCTACCCCAGCCAAAATCAGCACGTTTAATAAGGTTTATTTTACTCATATAGTTGTATGTGATGAGGGAGAACATATGAGTACTTTAATGAGGAGCTTGTTTATACTTGCCTTGGCAAGTAGAGCTGTGTGAACCTCTTATTTGCAAAACAAAACTCTGAGGAGCATCATCTAAATTATGAGATATTGATGAAACTCTTTCTTCAGTCACTCTTCCTGTGACACTAGGAGTCATTAAGCATAGCTTGTAGTCCTCCACAGCCTGAGAGCTTTTCCTCTGTACAATGTGAAAAGTGGAAAGTGGAAAAATAAGCAGAAAGTTGGGTGGTGTTACTTCTTCCATCACTCTGGGATGATGATGCATGAGTGATGGAGAAAGAGGAAACACTAGGAAATTGGGTAAAAAAATTAGTGTTTTCCAGGCTTCTGCCCTCTTTAGCTTAGAAGATCCTTGGAGTGAACAAAATCTGGACTACAGCCACTATAGAGTGGTTGCAGTGGTGATGCTTAAACGATATATAGTTGCCAAGGCATTATTGAAATTTTCTAGCCTGCATTCCACCCTCAGTTGAGCTAATGTGAAATGTATTCCTTTTAGTCATTGTTCTTTCACAGTAAATGTATATATATGTCAGGAAATGTAGGACTGGGAAATAGGGTTTCCTTGGGAAAATGGTGGCTATTTGTTAACAATGCTGGAAGAAAGGGACACGTAAGAAGGACAATGAGGACAAGTTCATATCTGTCATTTCCTCAGCAGGTGTTTAAGACACCTAAGTATGATAAGAATATAGACATATTTTGTGTCTCTTACTGGATATTTCAAGGTTTCACTCTGAATGAACCTGAAATGTAGTCAGAAATTGTTTGCAGTCAAAATCAACAACAAGCTTGAGCCAGCAGCCTGAACTGCTTCAAGCAAACAGCATTAGTTTATAGGTTCATAAATATCAGATGCAGTGCTCTGAAAACTCTGTTGAGCAGTTCCAAATGCCATGGTGGCAGATGAGCAGAAATTAAACAAGTAATGGGGAAAATCCCAACTGCTTGTGTTTGTGTGGAAGAATCTCTTGGGCAGCAAAATCAGAAGACAATAAAAGCATAGTTAGTCTATAGTACGTTAAAGAGCAATTTACCCCATACCTAAATTTCTTTTGTTCTGAGAGAATGAGGTGGCTCCCTGATAATAAAACTCCCCAGAGCTAATGAAATAGAGAAGGCAGCCAACACATTAGGGTGTCAATAAGTAAAGATTAATATATTTTTCTAAGGTTCAGTGCTTATTTTCTGTCTTGTTAATAACACAAGCAATATGTCTTTTGCTGGCTGCGCAGCTGAGCTGAAAAAAAGAGCAAATTGTACATCAACATACAATCCAAGTTAGGATGGGTAAAGGAATAGTTGGGTTGTGCCTATTGCTAAATAGTGCTTTAGCAGGTTATGCTTCAACAAGTTCTTCTGCTGTCACTTTGGTGTGACCTTTTCTTCTGGCTTGATAGTTGAGATAGTAGATCAGGGTATCAGAAGTCCAGGAAGAGCCTTCTTTCTCTGTCGTGACTGTGCTGAATTATAGTTATTTGGCTGCTTCCATATCTAACAGCTTTCACATCACAATTTTGGTAGGTAGAAATTTTACAAGCTCATCTAAGAAAGTTTAGAACCTGGAGAGAATTTTTTTGGCTCCTATAAAGTAACTACAATTTCAGGCAATAATTTTCACTGGTTTAATTGTCTATGGTGCACCGTAGTTTGCATTTTAAATATAAGTGCATCCTTCTTCAAATAAACAATTTATTGGTCAAATTTGCTGTACAAGAAAGGAAGGAAAAGAGAATATTGATATACGAAGAATATGAAGTCTTTGAGATGCAAATTTCTTCGGCCTCAGGTTAGTTTGAGGATGATTTGTGTATGAGCTTGTAATGGAAGTCTGAATTGTGGTTGGAGTTCAAGAATTTCATTGGGTTCTGCTGGATTTTCCTGAATAGTTATCTACAATTTTGTGTTTGGTTTTGATTAGGGTTTCTTTGTTTGGTTGGTTTTTTTGGGGGTTTGGTAGGGTTTGGTAGGGTTTTGATGGTGTGGTGTTTGGTTTTTTTGGTGTGGTTTTTGTTTTGTTATTGCTTTGAATTTTTTTGTTTGGTTGGTTAGTTTTAAATTTTATTTGCACATTAAATTTTATTGCACAGCTTGCCCAAGTTTCATAGCTGTGCCAGAACTAGGAAGTCGACTTGGGATCCTGGGTTAACTTTAGAGGCAGAAAATCTGAAGAAGGGTGAGGTAGAAGCCATGTCCTGTTTTGCAGAGACAGTGGAAGTTACTCCCTGAATTACTTCCCCTGTTCTTCAGTCAGGTGAGATTCATGGGTGTCATAAACTGAAGTATGCTGCACTCAGCATGCCTTCACTGTAGTCTATGGGGCTATTCAGTATGAATAAAGGCAAGTGACTGATTTTGTGTAACTCATAAGCAATTATAGCAGTGGAGGTAAGAGTGGGACTGTAAATAATCAAAGTAAATGAGAAGGCAGAGTGCTCTAGAGCTTTACTCACCTAACAGCACAGAACTGAAGGGCAAGGGTAAAGCAGTTTGCACTGCTTGTGGAAACTTATTAACTTATTCATTGAGAAGTAAAAGCAAGTGAAAGGGCACCTTCCACATCAGTATTTGAAGCAGGCTGTAATAGCATTTTTAATGGGAATGAGACCTAGGCAGAAAGAAGGCTTCATCTTTCTTGAGAAATCATCAAGTAGGATTGCACGGCTCATCACATAGTGCAAAGATGGTTCTTCAGGCAGGAGGTAAGTTTGCATGACTCCTTGCAGAGATGCAAACACTGGTGCCAGGCACAGCTTTGTCACTGTGCTGCATGTCACTGCCTCCTTTTAATGAGCAGGTCTTAGCAGGAGACAATGTTTGTCCATCTAAAGCAGAACTGCTATTTTGGGCAGCATTTAAATCCTACTCTGGGTCATGTAGTTGTTTCAAAGTCCATCCTGCCAGCTCTAATTTGGTCCTGCCAATTCCTAATAGCGTGATGTAAGAACACTTTGGCATCTTGTTTGAGCTCGGAGCTGACTGTAAAATATGGATCATATAATTTACGTACTGTGTAGTCAATCATTCGTGTTGTTAAAAAACTGCCTAAAAGATGTTAATGGCAGTATATATAGCAAAAGTATGATAAAAATCATCTCATGATAAGTACCAGTTCCTGTTCCAATAGTGGTTGCAAACTTCACTATTGTGAATCTGCATTTGAAAACGTTTGTTTGCATTCCTGTGTGAGTCAGACTTGAGCAAGAGTCAGGGTTTGGCTCAGGAGCTTGCAATTGCTACAGGCAGGAACAAGAAAGGATGTGAGGAGAAAGGGAGAGGGGGAGATTGCAGGTTAGGAAGAAAACTACCAACACATTACATCAAATGGGTAGTTCAGAGGTTCCTAAGCTATGATGCCTCAGGTGTGATTTGACTTCGAGTCAGTTATAGATACCTTGAAAAAACCCCAGCCATGTTGCTTATAGTATATTTTCAATAAACTTTTATATTACAGCTATGGTCTGTGAAGAGCTCTGACACATGGCAATAGTCTGTTACAGAACTGGTCCCATATTTGAAATTCCTGGTCTTCTGCAGCTGAGCCTTCAAAGGATGGGTTGGAATGTAAAAGAATTACTGGAGTGAGCCATGTGGAATTAAGATATTTAAAAGGAAATTTCTTCGTAACAACAAGCAGTGAAGGTTTTCTCTGAACTGCAAGTATTTTCATCCCTCTGTTGTGTTCCTCCCATCTGATTTAATCGTGGGTGATTTAATTACACAGTCAAATGCCCAATTCTTAATATTTTGTTAAGACTAGATACCTAACTCTAGTACCTTCTGAAGAAGGGCTCAGCTGGCTAATGAAATGCACTGCTAAGAAGTGTTCAGGGAATCTTTCAGATCTGCAAAACGTTTGTCCTAAAATAATCAAAGAAAGACTAGGACAAAGTAATATAATATAAATATGAATTTATTTTATATGTAAGTTTTATGAAACAATGTAGGGATTGCTTATGTCAGTCTATATCTCTTCTTTGGAGAAATGTATGGAACAATGAAGCCAAAGCAGTCCAGAACATGTACAGAGATGGCCTGTGAAGATAATCTTATGAGAAAGAATTAACAGAGATTGCCTGGATTTACAGTAAAATTAAGGGTGAAAGGGGACATGTCAAAACATTTCAGGATTAGAAGAGGATATAAGTGCAGGAAGGAAGTTGAATTGCTTAATTTAAAGTACAAATTTTGACATTAAAACTAATGGGTCCAAAAGGCCATTTAGTATCTAAATAGAAAGTTTGTGATCTTCAGATAAAGAAAAGCCTGGAATACTAGCGGCGAAAAATATCCAATTGTTTTGAAGATGGGAAACTGTGGATACTTGGGAATTGCAGGAATGGACTGGAAGCATAAGCACATCACTTGTCATGGCTGTTCCTATATGGTAGTTACCATATAGTTACCCTTAGTAGCTGAACAGGACACAGAAGAGCAGCTGGAATATCTGGGACCAGTCAATATCTTGGATTCAGACCACCTGAGTTTATATCTTCAAAGCAAATGTTTAAAGTGGTGTGACTTTGTGATACTAACCTAATTCATGCCAGATGAGAATCTGGCCATGAGCATCACACTGGATTAATGAAAATAAATAAATTCTTCTCTTTGGAAACTCTGACCTGTAAGACCCCCAGCACAAGTAACTCCCTGGCAAGGAAGTATGTTCTTATATAATGCAGTTAACACTGAATGAGGATGCCAGAACTGGGCCAAAAATGATTACAAGGGGAGAAAGCAATGGTTGATGCTTAAACTTTGTTATAAGAGTAAAACCACTTTTCTTCTTCATTTCTACTTCAGAATAAAACTCACTACTAGGAAATTATCAACCTTATACTTGAATTTCATTGATATACTTGGCTTTGATACCTTCTTAAAGCTGAGGGCTTTCCTTTTTGATAGTAGCTTGTGTGCTTACATTTACTACAAAAAAGTGGGAAGCTTTTCAACTTAACTGCCTAATGGACAAATGCTTTGCACAGAAGTTCTGTTCTGTCTTTCCAGTTTGACTTCTGTAGGTAAAAAAAAAAAAGTCTGTTGGTTGTGGTCCTATGGATATAATCTTCCTGGATGGTATTAGTGTGTGTTAGCAATGTGACTGGGATAGTTCATGAGTGCTGAAAACCACTGTACAGACCTGTAACTTTATGGAATACAGTGTTGGAAATGCATTTAAATTGTACTCCCAAAATAACCTCATATTGAAGTAACTGGCTGTTGTTTTGTTGAACTTTAAAACTTTTGCACTAAATTTCTAACATTTTTAAACAGTAAAATAATCAGTGTATCTAAAAAGTAACACTTCTTCTTTTTAGGTGTTCTGTGATAAAACACCTGCTGCTACTCAGCTTCCACAGCACAACTTGCTCGTTCCTGTTCTATTAATTCACACTTTTTTCCCCCAGTGAACATTATGCAACAATCAAGTATCTAACAAATAATGTGGCTGCTTCAGGGTACATGAGTGAATTAAAGCCTCTGTGGCCTCACCTTCACATCTGCAATTACTTTCAGCTTTTCACTGGTAGTTCACACATATCCCAGGAAGAGATTTGTTCAACTTGACTTTCTTGTAAACTTCCAGATCCAGTGCACGTCAGGATTCACACGCATTTATCATTTCCTGTACACCTTGAGCAAGGATAAAGCAACATTGTTAAGGAGTGTTGACTGTACAGCAAACATTCCAGTTTGCACTGAGTCAGATTACCCTATATAGTTTCTCTAGATGTCAATCTGGTTTTCTTGCATAATGAAAAAAGATTGGTCTGTGAAATAATCCTGTGGTATATCTGTGTCTGGATATCCTTGCCCAAATTAATTTCTGATTTAATTCCACTGACATTGTCAGATTCACACCATGGATGAATTTGGCTTGTTCAGTGTAGCCTGTCACTATTTTCCACATTAATTTTAATGGAATTGCCACAACATCTTGCTTTGTCTTCTTGCATTATAACTATGCGCTCAAAGAATAAAATATAGCATTACAGGGATAAGCAACTGAGATTTGCATGGGTACTCAGTGTATGCAGAAAATGTTTGCATTTCAGTGTGATTGCATGGGAAAAAATATAGTATATGAGTAACTGCCAGAATTCATTCTTTAATCATGCTTCTGGCTTTTTGCATGAAATAAAAAACAGGTTTGCATCTAAAATGCAATGCTAAATAGTAATGCATCTAAAACCCAGTTTAAATCTGTACTCCAGGAAAATCTTATGTCTACAGATATGTGCAAATTTAGAATACAAAAAGGAAATACATGTTAATATTTTTATTTTAGCCAATTTTTTTTTTTCTTGGGGGGGGGCAAAGCATGAAGAGTTGCCAAACTGAGTTTTATTGCTTTTTCTCCCTTTGGCAAAACCAGACTTTTTTGTTTTCTTTAAATTAAATGTATAACATTGTCAACACTCAGCTACACTGTCACTGTGAGTGCTGCAAAGTAGTGTCTGTTATAGATCATGAGGGCATGGGGAACAGGAAGGAAACTTCCAAGTGTAGCCTCTTCTGTTTCCCTCAGCTCAGGGATTAGGGGTGAGCTCAGTGATCAGCCTTGCCTTTTTAAACCCTTACCGACACTGACAACATTTTATATACTTTCCAGCAGGGTAAATGGAAGGCAATAAATATTCTGGCCAGTTTCCTATAGTCTTTAGATCAATACTGAAGTCAGATGGACCATGAGGACCTGTCTCATGGGAATGGCACTTTCATGCCTGTAGGACAGCAACAGCAATCACATCTCTACCATTTTCATTCACTAGCTGGGTAATGGTCTCTGCCATTAAAACTGTCCACTTCCTGAACCAGCTTTGGAACTTCATTTCCTCATATGCATTCCAGGACCATGTAAACTGGTTTAGCTGCATCAGGTTACTCGGTAATTGGGGTCATCTGGCAGTCACTTGGTTCAAAAAGTCTCTGTCCATGCTACTACTAACTACTAGAAATCACACTGTATTAGTGAAATGCATTTATTAGCTTTGAGACTTTTTTTAAGCACAAATTTTATTGGTGGCTTATTCCATTTTTCTTCTGTGGAAGTCATACAAATGTTGTCAAAAGTCCAATGTAGGGCATGAACATAGGGTGGATAATTTAAGCCTTTGAATTGAGAAGTATGAATGTCTTTATGCAGATACATGCCATATCATCATCCTTATAAAAAGGGTGCAATAGTACAGAATGACTAATCACAGAGAAACCAGTGTACTGTCATCCTTCTCCCAAGAGGGAAGTTACATGGTTTGTGCAATAAAGCATTCAAAACCAAACCATCAGTATTTATTTTCCACCTGATGACAGAATGAATAACCATCACAGGAACAAAGAGCAATCTGTTTGCTTTATAAGCAATGCAGTTTCAGCCACTTATGAAATAATGAAATCTAGCAGCTAACAGTAATGTGAAATGAATATGAAGAGTTTTTGAGCAGTGTGTGAGAAGGAAAAAGTAAACTGTAGCTTGCATGTCAATTCCTATTGCAAAAGTTGAATACTATTTGCTTAGTGGTGATGATTCATGAGACCCTAGAGTTGTATACACCTGAGATGTGTGATGCTTGCACAGAGTTTCTGTACTCCAATTAATTGACGCAAGAGTATTTTTTTTTCTTCCTTCTCTCTTTTTTTTGTGTGTCTGGCCTCTTCTCTATTTGTTCACAAAGGCAGCTCTCACTGTATGTTAGCCTGTGGACTCAGGTACTGCATGAAGTAAGACACAGACTCCATTTGTATTCAAATAAACACTCCTATACTTACTCCTATCACATCTTTGTGTGTGTGTATGTAATGAGATTGTTACTGACATTTATCAGCGTCTTCCTTTCAGTAAGTCTTGTGCCTTCCTCTGGTTTTCATGCAATGTATTACAGTGCTCATTTCCATTTCTTCCTCCATTTCAACTCTAAAAATAATCAGCCATAAAAGTAGGTATTGGGCTTCATTGTTACCAGCACAGGGAGATTAATAGTGGTGAACATATTGTACCTCACTAAAAGGATGCCTTAAATTGACACATCTCCCAGGACAGTCAGGGAGTTCTGAGAAACCCCAGTGTTTCCTGTTACTTCTTCCATGGTGGTATGGGCCTGCATTGATTTTTCCAGTAGTCTGTGCCAAACAGGAACAATTTAGCTCATAGGGAGGTAATAAAATAATCTTTACAAGCAGTGAAGATGTAAAGCAGGTCAGAAATTGGATTTGTGTTAGTGGGAGAGAGAGTATAAACTAACTTAGTATCTTTCGGTGAAATGATGAATTTTAAAAAAAAATCTGATTACTGTCATTTGGGACCACTAAAAATTTTGATTTTTGTTTCTTACCAGCTTAATTTCAAGAAGTTGTAATTTATTGCTATTTTAATATGGTTAAAATATTTCAGTTAAACTTTTTCCTTTTCTTATCTATGATTTTAAATAGAATGCAACTGTCTAATATAAATTAACAATGAAAATATCATTAAATATTTTTAACATTGTAAAAATGAAATTATTTCCCATGTCTGGTGTGCTTTGAGAAAGCTGAGATTGGGTTTGTTTCAACTTCTTGTTAAACACGTAATTGAAACAAACCTGTTCTTAGGCAAATTATCAGAATACCAGTTTTCTGAGTGAAATTAATTTCCAGTGGCTGAGATCAATGCTAGAGATTATTCAAGGAATATATGTTTTGAAACCTATCTTCTGTATCCCAGGCTATGCTACTTTTTTCCTCAGACACAATATTAATCTTAAATTAGGTGTACATGCCATCATAATATCTTTTTTCTCTCAACCTTTGCATCAGAAATATGGACATAAAAATGATAACATGTATGACCTAGGCTTACATCCTCAGTCCTCCAGTGGCTATGTATCTGCTCTGTTTCTTTTTATTAGTTTATGGTCAAGAGAAAATGCATCAAAATTGCCTGTAAGTGAGCAGTTTATCTTCTTTTCCAGAGCTGCTTTTTCTTTTTCCTATGTTTGCAAAAGGTTAGCTCTTCTAAAAATAATTGTAGGACATTTTAAAGTGGAAACTAGGTGAAAAGTACTGAGGTGAACAATTAATTTACTAAGAAAATATGAACATGGGAACATTTGGAGACATTAACTAATAAAAGCAATAAATCCGTCTGTTGCTCGAGATATGGTTAGACCTAGTTTTATTGACAGTGATAGCAGTAACATTACATGATACCTGCGACTTTTCTCCTAATGAACTCCTTGAGTTGTGTTCATTCCTCTGCTATCATAATAGTGTATTTATATAAGAGGACGCTGCACTGCCTGTGTAGTGTAATTGTCATGGTCAGATGCAGTGTGACTGCAGCATTGAAAAGGAGCAAGAGAGTCAATCAAGAAGTCTCACTGTGAAGAAGGAACAGTGTTAATCAATTTTCTGAATTGTCTCTTTAATTACAGTAGAAACTACTCTCTGAATGCCATGCCTAGAAAATTGTCTGTCAAGCCTCCCAAAAGAAAAGTATGTGTAGCATAAATACTTTCTCCTTAACTTTTGCCTTATTAAGGCTTTTGAGTCTCCAGTCAGCTGAGCATCCACTCAGCTTCTGAATGTCCAGTCAGCATGCAGCCTTTTTCTGATATGCTTCAGAGGCTCAACAGTGGAAAAAACCACAGAGGAATGGATGTTCTGCACAGAATTTTCCATAGGGTATTAATTGTGTAGTTCCTGGATCATGCCATCCATGGGTAGCTAATCCTGTTCCAGGGGTATCATTTGCTAGACTCCCTTCATGGACTCTTAGGGTTGGTGTTTTGCTTGTTTGCTTGGTTTTTTAAGGTAACTTGGTTTATGTGTCCTCCCTTGAATGGATGCATTAGCTTTGTTAATAAGTTGCATAGCTCTAGACCCAATTATAACTGGTCTTAAAGGTATGGCTGAAAAAGCATACTGCTGTTGTGATTGATCATGAGTCATGTGAGGCTGGAGTGCACTAAGTACCTGAACTTTTCAAGTAAATTGAAAACATTTAGTAATTCTCTTCAGGAATGAAGGTTATTAAGAGACAAGGTATGGGTCTTTGCTGTATACAGCTTCCTCATGGAAGGAAGTGGAGGGGCAGGCAGTGACCTCTTCTCTCTGGCAACCAGTGACAAGACCAAAGAGAATGATCTGAAGTTACATCAGGGGAGGTTTAGGTTAGGTATTAGAAAATGGTTCTTCACCCTTCATGTTCAGTTGAAGATTGGAGCTTCAGCTTGTATGTGTAGACATGATTGCATTTAGTATACCAAATATGTATCATTTTACTTCAGTAGAGGCTGTTACAAATATCTATAAGCACACTGGAGCCTGCAGGGGAGGCAGAAAATTGTTATTACTTTTTCTTCCATGAGACATTTTCTGATAATTTTGCTGTCTCTGAGACCTATGAAGTCACTCAATGTTAAGGTTTTCATAATGACCTTGTTCATGCTATTCTTACCCTGGCAAAGTTTTGACATAGTGAAAAGTTGTTTACACTTCTGAGTACTATTGGGTTGTGCAAGTAGCAAGGCCTCAAAGGACCCAGTTCATCAAGATTTTTTGTGGAACTGATGTTCCTTCTCAGCTGAATGGTGAATTCTGTCCAAATACTTCTGAGGAAAAGGAAATCTTGTTCCAGTCAAATTTTTCCACAGCTAATTCATGCCCTGCTGAGTTAGGTGGCAGTGATTCATAGGTTGCTGTTGGTCTATGACAGTAGTCTATTACAGTCCTCAGTAGTAAGATAAATGCAAATAATGATGATGATAGAATTTGTAGATGGCTTTTTATCAGAGCTCCTCTATATATTTTGCCAATGTTGTATCCAGCTTTCCAATGATTTGGCTCATACAGACAAGCTGAGATAAAAGGGATGGGGCACAGGAGGTTGGCAGCATGCCACACATGACCTGTCAGCTGATTGAACTTCTAGTTGTCATTTCCCAAGTCTCCATCTGGTGCTGTGACAGCTGATGGGAAACTTCCCTTATATTCAGGCCTGAGGTGGTACTACTGACTCATGGCACAACAAGGTTTACCCTTAGCCTTATTACTCAAAGGATGGATGTAAAATGAAATTGTCCGTGCTTGTAAAATATTTGAATACCTTAATAATTTTGGTTTTTTTTTAAAAAAAGGTGTATATATGTGTGTAAGTAATCGTGCACATACCCTGATGTGAAGTCATGCATGGCCTTTTGGTTTTATTCCAGGATTATTCATTAATCAACTGAAGATTAATAGTTAGTCTCAAGAACAGAGACTTCATGCAGGAGTCCAGTCAAAGTTAGTTCCTTTGATCAGCAGAGAATTTACAGAAGTCTTTCAGAAGTAATAATAGAAATTAGAACACAATAATAGGCATAACAGAAAGTTAATAACAGAAACAAAATATTACTTGAGGACTGTCATCTAGCAAATAAACTAATGAAATCAGCACTCACTGAGCTTATCAAGCAGCAGCTTCTGAAACACATCAGATATTTTACTGATAAATTTTGCACATTTTTTGACCATGTAAAGAAAATTTGAACAGATATAAAATTACATATTTCCATGGAAATCCACTGAAATGACACCACTGATGTCAGATCAATGTCTCAGTGTTCAGAAGACAGAGGATGTAAAGAATCTTCTTCTTTCCCTGCCATGGATGACACTAAACAATCTCCAGTCTAATGCAGCATTCTATTAACCTCTCTACCCAGCACTCTGTCCTGCAATACCTGGCCTGTGATTCTGAAGAGGAGTTTTTTCAGAAGGACTGTTATGTGGGAAGTGTGCTTGAGTGGTGTATTTCTGCATATCAGATTTTAAAAATCAATTATATTCCCCAATTGCCGCTAGAGTTTGCCTCCACTTTAATCTTAGTTCTTCATGAGCTCAGGAAGTGTTGGCTGATGTGGGATTGATGTTCCTGAAGGAAAGAACAACTGAGCTGTGGGAAAGCACACACTGGGCTGCTGCCAGAAACAATATAGCCACATTACCACTGCACTCTATACGGATTAATTAGCTCCATCAAGAAACAAGTGTCACACTGTGATAACATGGCTACCTTTTTTTCTGCAGCTTAAACTAACTCATTTACACCTGATTTAGGTACCTTCAGGTAAGTGTGGTTTCTTTATCCTTGGACTACATTGTGGTAAAATGAGTCATTCTACAGTGCTAATCATTTCTGGCAAGTTATGGTCAGTGTTAATCAGTGACACATAGCAGATGCTTTGTGATTGTATCATCTTGCTCTTACTTGTATCCACCTGTTCAGAGGAAAACAGCTGACCTGTAAAGTCATCTCCCAACTCTGTTAATGCACATATGGATCATTGCCCCAAGCTGCTCATTTCTCAACAGTGGTGTAACTCCTTCAGTCTCAGGAGATGCTAGCAAAGAGCAGGCTAACTGCTAAGCCACTGGTCCAAACTGGATCTCCCTGGGCTAGAACTGCTCTCTTGTCCCTGAGGACATATATTCTTGTGTATATATCGTCAACCTGCGTAGTATGTGGGGAGTATTGTCTCACTTTGTTGTTTCTTAAATTGTTATCTTTCTATTATCAGAATGACTATTACAGCCATTTAAATATTTGGCTTGGAACTAAACTGATTTTGGACACAGGCACTGCAGGGAAACCAGAGGTTCTCTGCAGTGCTTGTATGATGAAGCTGTATTGGTGTACATGTACCAAGCCTGTTCATATAATCTTGGCATGAGGACCAAATTCACGATGCTGTGCCAGAAAATGCCAGTAATATCTGTGTAGAGGGGAGAGAGAGCATATCACTTGGCAAGGCACAGTTAGGCAGTGAACTCTGGTGGTACAATAGCAACTGCTAATTTGATATAATGAGCTAAATACCTAAGGAGAGCTGCTCTCACCAAACAAGAAAGAGGCCAATCCTTGTTGGCAGGGAAGTTCTGAATGTTAGTACTCATGTGAAACAGCCACAGGGAAATGAATCATACGAGTGAAGGTTGTTTGAAAATGTCCTGTCACTGGGTGTGCTACTCTGAGTTCATGTGCAGCACAGTGAGCAAAATTCATTTTAAGCTACCAAAGTAAGAGGAAATTTTTGAATAATCATCACTATATAATGACCTAGATGACAATAGGTAGGTTAAAAATAAGAAATGCATTTTTGCATTTAAGGGAAATGAGAATGGCCTTCCTCTGGGACTCAGGGGAAAAAACAGAATGTGAGGAAGGGAATGTCCAATTTTAGACCTGATTATCCTCTCCTCTTGCAGCCTTGTGCAGGCATTAACATGTTTGCAAAGGGATGTGAAATGCTATCGTTCAGATTTGGTAAGGCTGCTGCTTATGCTTTGATTTCCCTGGTGTGCATCCACTCAGGTCAGCATAACAGAGACTCCAGTTCTGACTTTTGGGCTTTATATTTCTTTTAATGTCCCCACTTTGGGAGAGAAGATGCAGCAGCCAATGTCAAGAGGACCACAGCTTCACAGCTGACTGAGAAGTGTTGAATGTTGAAGAACTGGATTCATGGAGTTTCCATAACACTATTTTCAGGGATTGTTTAAAATATTTTCAAGGAAATTGTAAAAGATAAATGACAGTTCCTGGGATATTCTATGTTCTCTCTGTCTCAGTGAATGATACTGAAAGATACAATTTTCCCAGACAAATTGCAATAGAAATACACTGAGAGAAGGATCTGGGCAGTAGGAATATGTGCAGTAACAATGAGTCATGATTTTTCTTCTCATGACCTCACAACTCTGTGTACATCCAAAGAAAGTGAGAGAGTCAGAGCCAGTGAAAAAGGCTCTCTGGGCTCCCTGGTGGTTTCTATTATCCTGACAGTGCAAATGCACCCTGGTTCTGCGAGCTGAAGGGCTTAGGATGAAAGAGGTGAATTTTCTGCGATAAATTATCTAATTTGGATTGCTGAGAATATTATGTTAGCAACACTTCATGACAGTAATTTCTCCTATAAAAGTATCTGCAGCCAATGTGGTTATCCAAAGCAGTAGGTTTGATTTGTCACTTCCTGGTATTCTGTTCACATGAATGGACATCCCACTGAAATGAGTTTGCAGTCGTATGTATACAGATAAATATTCTTCTGGACATTGGAATAATACAGAATTTTTCTCCTGTCACTTGCTGAAAGTTGTTTTTATTTATTTCACAAGCTGAGGCATGAGGAGGCTGCTGTGACTGCATCTTTTGTGAAGTCTGCAGCTGAGCTGATCTTACAGTCTGGTAACTGGAAGATATTTGCCAAAAATAGGAACTGGAAGTGAAAAAGTAGTGCTTTTGAAGATTTTGGTGCTTTTTGCCTTTGGCATTTTTTCTGCAGGGTTGAGAACTCCCCATGATTCTGGAAAAGTTGAATAGCTTTCAAATAACTACAGAACATGACAACAATGGAAAACAAAGGGTCAAACTGGTCCAAAAGGATTTCCATCAGTCTACCTGAAGAATCTGACATAAAGATCTCAAAATGCTTTCCTAATTAGTAAAAATATTTTTAAAAGTCTGCAGGCTGTAAATATGTACCTTTCCTTCTGAACTATGCCCTCAGCTTTCACAGTAACATAAATAATTCCCCTCCTTATTTTTTTCACTGTGTATCTGTTTTCTGGTTTTCTAAGAGTGTTCCCCACCCAGTCTATGTTTTTTATGGGGATTGGTTGTGTTTATTCTTTGTACTTAGGTTAACAACACCAGTGCACTTAACTTGAGAACCTTGACTGTTTTGGTTGGATGATGATTTGGCTGAAATTGTCATTAAGGTTTCAGAGTGGACTGTAGGAAAGCAAATTGACACTGTACTGCCATTGCTTCTGGAGGCTGAGGGAGAGTCTTTTGCTATGCAGTCTGTCACTCGCAGGAGAAAGCTGCCACTAAGACACAGGAAGAGGTGTCCCATGTTCTCATCTCCTCCTTCTTTAGCTTTCTATATGGCAATGTTGGGTTTACTCAATCACAGTCCCTTACATTCAGTTTCTGGAGTTGTGCCATGTCTTCTTCCAGACATGTCTAAAGGTTTTGTCCATGCATACTTTAAACTGGGGAATTCCATTCTATCTCTTACTTCCTACAAGCCCATCAAGCACAGATGTTCCATAATGACCCTTGGTCAAAATGTTTGCAGTAATATACGTGGGAACCATGTCCTTCAAGGGATGAATTTAAAATTCACAGTTACCTCAGGAAAACTTCAAGCTCAGCAAGGTTCACATCTGACACCTTCAAGAAACTGCCACATCCCTGCCTGATCACAAGCTTGGGATGTGATTTATTTGATTAAAATAACAGAGAGAGAAAGTAATTTAGAGAAAAGATTTCTCTTATATTGTGAATGGGCTGAGTTAAACCTAGAACAGTCCAATAGTTGTACGAGTAATTAGAACAACCTCAACCTTGCTAACATGTTTAGTCACTAAAGGTTTTCACCCAGTGTCTGCCAAAGGCCTTTTAAATTAACATTGCATTTTAAACTAACAAATGTGCTCGTCCCATACAGATCCTGGGAAAGGCATACTGTAATAATAAGTCTGTAGTTGATTTCCTAGAGAAAAAAACAATTTTCCCTAAATCCATATGGTTAGCAAAATACATTGTTAGCAAAATGACTGTATTCAGTGGCTGTGATAACACATGCTACAAGTTGTCATTTGTAATCATCACTGTTTCAACTGACTGTCTGCTCCTGGCTCATGTGTTAAAAGAGGGTAAGGAAAAAAAATCTCATACTGTCTTGCTTTAACCTTGAAAGGACAGGATGGTGGCATCAAGCAATTACAGGAGTTTGACTTCTTTTCTGGTGTAAGCATATTTTGCAAGTTTAAAATCAACTAACATATGAGTGAAAAAAAAATCCATGCAGAATTATAAAATAGCAAAATAATTGAAAACCAATATCTCTTCAAGGAATGTGAAGAAGTGACATTTATCTACAAATACATAAGTTCCAAAATTATACTACATGTTGAATTTTGAATATCTAATAAGAGATTTATCCTGAATAGAAATTTTGCTGTATTGCCTTAAGAAAAAGAAGGTTATAAGTAAAAAATATAAAATTTATTCACTCCTAGCACCTGGTCTCCTTTTACACATCCCATCTTTTTCTTTCTTCATCACAGTACATCAGAAGATATTCTCTTTAGAAAGGACTAGACACTGTCTAGCTGTCACAGCAGACAGAAGCATCACCACTTGAAGAGAAATACTGAAATTGTGTCCTTTTCTTTTCCTGGTTGTGGATAACAGAGGTGAGGGGGCTGCAGAATATGAGATGGGGTCTGTATATTAGTTGGGTACCTCTACATACAAAAATTCAGTCAGTCCTTAAACCACACAGCTTTATCTATTCATATCATAGGCATAAAATAGGCTGTTTTCCCTAAATAAAATTATAGGAAGGGATTAGGTATTATATAATAAACATACATAAAAAATGTTTCTTTTCAATGTTGTTTACCAGTTTGCAGATAATTCCAAATCCAATTCATATCTTAGCCCTTTTATATCCTGCAGTGTAAACATATTTATCAAAATAAATGCATTTATGCTGCAAGGCCATGTTTATAGCAGTGTATAACTTTGCTAAATTTAAAGTGTTTGGGCATTCATTTGTCATGCTGAATGTTTGACTTGGGAAATTATTTTTTTAATGGTTTGGCCATTTCTAAAAATGAATTTAAGGAAAAATATTGTTGTTTCTTCTTTGCATCTGATAAAAAAAGTCTCTGAACTTATTTGGGAAATTCAAATGCTGTCAATCAGTTTAACTATTCGGGATATTTGTCATGGTAGTAGACAGATGTGCTCACCATTTTTGAAAAATTACCTTGCTTTTGACAGCTTCCAAAATTCTAAAAAGAGTTTGATTTCTTACATGAGGAGTAGAGTACAGGACAGTGGGATGTTTTGAAGACTCCCTTTGTATTAAGCACTCCTTAAGCTCATATAACTCCTGCATGGTGACTAGATAGGACACAGGACATCCCTAGTGCAGAACAAAACTTTTTTTTCTTACCCTTCAGAAACAGTTCAAAAATACTGTGAGAACAGCACAATCTGTGGAGTAAAATAGTAATTGTGGTTCAGTGCAGTTAAGGTCAGGGAAATACCCACCTAGGCAATGATGTGCACCAGAAGAGAAGGTCAGTGTTTGCACAAACCCTCTGAGGAAGCACCAGCATTCCTGTGCTTCTTGTGTGAAGTAGATCTTTTAGGAGACACTCTGATCACATCACTAAACTCTGTATTGTTAAGTGTTTGAATAAGTTAGGAAAATGCTCAAATTGCCTTTTGCCACAGTGCTTGACTGTACAGACTTGCAGACTCACGTCAGTGATTTAGTTTTTACCATTGTTTCTGTAGGAGTGTAATGTAAATAGCAAAGTGTTCTATTTTTTTTTGATACATTGAAATATTATATGCTACCATTTGTAATTTGCATGACTCATAACTTCTCAGGAAAATCAAAGAATAAATGTTTCTTTCTGATAACACATATTTGTGTGCTTCCTTTATATTTAGGTCATCAGTTTCCCAGAACTGAGTTTTCACTGTAATTCTGAAAGCCTTTATGGCACAGAACAAATTCTTTTGTTACACAAGAAATAAGGAACTATTTCAGAGCTAAGAATGGATAAATCTTCAGGTTTTCATGTTGTTAAACACTGCACTGGCCACAGTGTAAATACAAGTACTTTGAAAGCTTTTTCAGCTAAAAGGTTAATAAAACTATGCAAATTGAATGATGGTAGCTGGCAAGAAAGCTCAGCACAGCACTCATAGAGCCATACTTGCCAATAACTTCACTGAGTTCATGCCTCACTTCTATCACTGTAAATGAAAGCAACTGTGGTCTTTCAGCACTTGGTGAGAAGACTGACATTTCATGTTTGATCCTGGAGTGCCAAATGTTGGCTTGTTTCCATGGGCACTCCAAACTCTTCCACTGACTTTAGTGTGTTCTGAGGTCTCATTCCCTGGTGTTGAAGTCAATGAAAAGACACTGATTGCATCCTGGTTGCTACAGTCAGAACAAACCAGGCTCCTTCTCTTTGCATGAAACTGTGCAAAAAGACCCGTGTCTTCGAGGATAAGTATGAAAATGGCAGCATTGAATGAAAATCTTTCAAAGTCTTTTTTCATTGTGTTATATAGCCTTATATTTTTTGTATTCATAGACTGGAGCAGAAAATGGAGTTGCTTCTTGTGTTCAAAGTCAGATTCTGCCTCTATATTGCAATCTTCCTGTAGGAAATTCAAGGTAAAGAAATACTATGGGTTTGCATAATTTATAATTTTAGAGCTTTTTTTCCAGTAACACAGGTAAGAAAAAGCTGCATGTGCCATAAGAGCTAACCAAAATCTGGCACGAGACTTTGTAGAGCTGTCACACTGGTTTATGTAATACAGATCTGTATGCAGATAAGTAATATACCATATGTCATACAATTGATCTATGCTAACTGCTACAGCAAAGTAGGCATATTTTAAGGTGTAGAATTAGTACAACATGCAGGCCAAGCCATAATAAAAAAGAAGGAGAACTGCAGTAATGCTATAGCAATGCCTCAGCAACTCGTTGGCGTAGATGGACTTAGATGTAAATTAGTCTAACAGTTAATTTACAGAGCACTGTAAATAGCAAGATTAAGTACAGCCCATGCTTTTCAAATTATTCTGCAGATAAAATTAGTGCAGCAGTGTATTTGAGAACAGTTACAAATTTATGTATTTAGAAGGAAAAAAAGCCTATAACCCATGCTTCCCTGAATGGTAGTTTCTTGATTTCAGATTTCTGTTTCATCAGTTAAGGATTAAAGTTTATTAGGCACGAACAGACAACTGCAACTGGTCTGCATTTTTGTCTTCTGTCTGCCTCTGATTGCAGTGGTCATCTTAATAAATGAGTGTTATTATCTCTGTAGGAAAGATTGTGGTGAGCCTGTGAGCTTCTGTATCAGTGATCTGAAAATGACTAATTTGAGGGTTGGGCTTTACCCCATTATAATTCACTGAAACTAGCCCAAATTAATCATCCACCAGTATTCTTTGACTATAGCCTGTTGTACCAGGGGGAAAAAAAATGGTTACAATTTAACAAATATATTTACTGTGCTTTTAATAATACTGAAAAGAGTGTTTATTCTTATAGTTGTTCTTATGATGCATTTTGTTGATGGGTTCAGATTTGCATATCAGCAAAACTTTGGATTATCTTTCTTCAGTTGACTTCACTGAATGGGGAAAGTTGCACATACTGGGGATGTGCTTCACTGAATCTGAGCAGGAAGTGGATAATACCAAATCTGTTGTTCTCTGTGAGTAAAGCCAGGTAAATAAATAATACTTGTGGCTTTAATCACACAGAAAGAATTCAGATGAAAAAGGAAGTCATGCCTTAGGAAAAAGTAGAGAAATTTCCAAAGTGCTTTACTGACAAGGGAGTTGAATGATTGGGGAAATAAATCTTAACAGCCACATTTGGAAACTACTGAAAACCACTCTTCAGGGTCAAATTCTGCAACTTTTTTTTTGTCAGATGAGCAGATTACTGGACATATGTCAGTACAGTAGGACTATGGCCAACTGAAAGTCACATGGCAATAAGATGTTGACACAGGGAGGCGGCCAAGCTGAGCAGAAGTTATAAGGGAAAGATGCAAATGTCTTTCAACCACGTAGAGGGCCTCACGTGTATGAATGTAGCACACTTACAGCAATTCTTATGAAGAGAAGGGATCACTCTTCTAGGTGTTCAAGGTGTTGTGCAAAGGCAGAGCTGAAAGACTGTCAGATCTCAGTAAAATGTGGCCTTACAGACCAGGTTGGATGGGGCTTGGAGCAACCTGGTCTAGTGGAAGGTGTCCCTGTCCATGGCAGGGGGGCGTGGAACTAGATGATCTTTAAGGCCCCTTCCAACCCAAACCATTCTATGATTCTATGAACAGGTAATTGTGCAGAACTAGCCATAGGGTGGCTATATTCTCTTCTCTTGCAGGTAGTAAATTTAGTGTTTGTGTTAATAATGGAGAAAGGTACTGAATAAAAGACAAATTCTGTTTTCTGTTGTATCAGTGCAAATCTGAGATAACTTGGTTACTATCTGTTTGGCCCAGCTGTGTTCCTGAAGGGCTGTTAGGGCATGTACATACCTTCTGATCTCATTCCAGCCACAGTTCTGATCACATTCCAGTGCAGTGAACCCATTTCCATAGAAAGGAAATCTGTATGTATATACCAGAAATGACCATGGCTCACTCTCAGTCCCTAATCTGGACAACCTGGGATAAGGATCTCACAGGACTTTGCAACATGTAGCAGTGCTTAGCACCAACAAGGACTCTATTTCTTTCCTTGTCTGCTTTGCCTATTAGGGCAACGTGAGCTCAACAGTTTACTGAGATCCTTCTTATTATGAGGATATAAACAGCAAGACTGCTTTGATTTCAAGAGTTCTCTGGTGCAATTTCCTTTTTGTAAAACCATCTTACTATTCTTTGCCTTAACCATCAGTGTGTTAGATTCAGTTCATATAGCATGAATTTTGCAGAAAAATGTACTACATGGTAAAGTTGAGATAGAAAATGAAAGAACACCCTGCAATCCCACCTGATCCTTGTCTTGATCTAAGTAAATCTCAGCTGGCCTAAGTAAACCAAAACCTCTGAAACTTAGATTGCTTTCTCACGAGAATTCTCTTTGTGTCCTCCTTCAGATGCCTGCTTTTAACAAAACTGTGCATTTTTAAAGTTTTTAAATTTTTGTTAAGTGCATTTTTACTGATCATGGTGCACTGTGCTGCCATGCCTCCCACACTGTGTTAAACTGATGAATTAGATTATATTTCACCTTCTTGTTCTTTTCCTTTTTGGTGCTATCTGCTAGTCCTTTCTTTTTGTCTCAGCTGTTGCCTCCAAGACAACCACTTTTGCTGTATATTCTTCTTTTTGGCTTAGCTTGCAGCTCCTTCAGTGGACACTCTTGCTTTTCAAGTAGGGCAAGCATGACACCTACAACAGGTTGGAACACTGTCCTGACTTTGGTTTTCTGCCTAATTTGCTTATGATTTGGCTCTGTACCAGCAGACATGGATCACATTACCCACTGTCAATGGGAGCTATGCAATCCTTGAGCTTTTAGTTCTGTACCTGGAAATTAATCACAGCAAGTTAAACAAGGTTCTTTCAGTGGCTCTGGTCTTCATTTGTAATTGTTTATGTCGACAACTCTAATGCCTTAATTAAACTTGCAGCACATTATTCCATTTTTCATGGACTTGCTGTCTAGCACAGAACTGAAATGGTCCTCCATATTCTAGCAGAAAGCTCTGACTGCACTATAGCTGCAGCAGAAAGGAATCTTAATTCATTACTTAGTGTTTTAAGATATTTTGGCAATCATGGCTCTGCATCTTGAAATAAAATGTGTCGGTGCTTTCTTTCAGTAGATATTCCACTCAAGTGAGGGGAGAAGCCTCTGAAGGGAAGTTCAAATAGCAGAGAATTTTAAAACATGACTGTTTAGACACAGTTTGTTGTTTAGACTGTTTATTGGCTAGGTCTAAGCATTGGTACATTGCTTGTACTACCATTAACCAACTTGGTGACAGAGACTCTTTTGTGCCTCTTTCTGAGATGTCCAACTTATGCCATGGACTCTGTCGAGGATGTGACTCTGTAGCTCTACATTTCAGTCCTGGGAACATCAATCTTTTAGGTGCAGAAATGTTTCTTTGTATGTCCTCTAGTACTTGGTTTGGACTGGAAATTGCCTAGGTTGTGAACATCTGGTCAGTTCCTTATTGATTTACTGCTGTAACAAATGTAGGAGCTATCAGTGATTTTTGAGCATGCTCTGAAAGAATCAGAAATGAGCAGAGTTACTGAGGTACTGGGGTCAAAAAAAAAAAAAAAAAAAAAAGAGAAGGAAAACAGTATGAAACAGGAGAAGAGAAAGCTTGCAGTCAAAAACTTTAAAGCATTAAGGTTAAGGTCTGTCATTCAATGCAAGAGTTGTATAATATTAGATCCAGATTAAGAAAGATCTTTCTTTCTTTGCCTCAGGTCAAAACAAAACAAGAACACCCTAGAATACAAATAAATTTTTTTTCTTTATTTAACATGAAGTTGTCTAGAAATAGGAAATCAAGATGTGCTTTGATTTCTACAATGCATGAAAAAAAATACCCGGGCACCAAAAGTCAGAGAAATGGAAAGGAAGGTTAAGGTTTGATGAGTTGCTAAGGATAGCATGGTTGCTTAACTCTGTCCAGATTAAATATAAGCCTCTAGAAGTTTCACAGCTTTTGTTTCTGTAATTAAGACTTACTAATATTTCTGTAGGAAGTGATCTAACAGGACTGAGTGGACTGTAATTAAATTATTGGAAAGGCTTTGTTTAACATTTGTGACAAATAGGAAGTGCTAGTTAATATAAAAGCAGTATAAAATTCCCTGGGTAAAACAGAATTTGAGGCCTTTAGAAATAATATGAGAAAAGCCAGCTGCAGGTTCTCTTTATTCTGTCAAGGAATCAGTAAATTTAAAGACTGTCTAATGACTTTTTGTAATTTAATTAGAGCTGCTGGATAGTAGTTGTGTGATTATGATTAGCATGAGTTTAAAAAAAGAAAAGGAAACATTAATATCATTGATTGGAAAATACATTGATTGTTTAGTTTTCTTGCTATTCACAAGTTTTGAAAAAGCAGATTTTCCCAGAAATGTTGTGTTTAAGAGTTTTAAAACTTTTTCAACCCAGAGATACCTCTGAATTCCTTAGCCTGAACTGAGGTTCATGCTTGTCTTCACTGCAGGTAGTGATGAGACATAGACCTGCACAAATCCTTCTGCAAACCTTTTGCTTTCTGGTTTCTATAGAAGGAAAGTTGGGTGTCTGCTTCACATGTATCCTCCAAC